>NW_019384435.1:343795-385204 GCF_000671375.1 Centruroides sculpturatus
TATCTCCACAGAATGTGGGTGTGTGGTCACTCTTAGCTTCATTTCTCCCCATAGACCTTACTGGCATGGGTGTCCCTACCAGGAGCTTGTGCTCCAGCCTGCATTGCCCTATGGTTCAGTAAAATTACTGAGCTCTCCCACCACGACCAGGTGGTGACCACGGGAGAGTTATTATTATTATTATTATTATTATTATTATTAATACCTATTATATATGACAGTGGTTGGCTTTAGTAACCATTTTAAAATTAATGAGCTTTCATTTTTCCAGTTTCTACTAACAAAATTTAGGAAAATCATTCAAGATGAGATCTCCATAATCAATATACAATTTACAGTTTATACTTCTAACAATTGCTACAAATCTTCTGTTGCTTCAGTTTTTAGTCATTCTAATCTTAGTAAGTCATTTTTCAAATCTCTTATTTAATTTGTAAAGCATATAATGAGTGGAATGTCTAGAAACTTTTCCATAAGTATTTCTTTCACTATTGCATAATTTTTCAATTTTATGAAAGAAATATTCATTCACCTAGACTAAAGTTATACTTAAAAAAATAGATAAATGCAAGATAACACAATATGATATAAGTATCTGCACAGAACTGAAATGATCTGAGTCATAGATAGACTTTATGTTTTTGATTCAAACTGTTCAAAATCAATTTTAATCAGTTTATCTAGTGTATAATATATTGTACAGCTTGTATGCATAATATTGTTTAATAAAAATTATAAATCTGAATTAAATTATAATAAGTTTAATCATTAATTTTAAAGAATATAATTAAAGTAAACTATAATGAATATCCAAGCAAAATTGAATACTAGAATTTATGAAATGATTATTCACATAATCATATTTCAAACCAGTTAAAAATACAAATTTTTCAGTAATTAAAATAATTATAATTGCTGAAAAACTTATATTTTAATAAAATTTCCTATAATGAATTGAGGATAAGATTAAATAAGGAAATAATTGAGTTGAAAGAAATAAAAATAAATTAATAATAATTTTTATATTTTTTATAAACTACAAATCATAATTAAATAAGTTCCATCAGTAATTGTGGTACATGTCTATCTTTATCTACAAAAGCTGGCAAAAGCTCTTGCTCAATTTTCCCAGCATTTGAACAGGAGGTTAATTAAGGAAACCAGGAATAATGAGTAAAATTTTTATTAAGTTTTCCTCTTGAGATATGATACCTTCTATTTCCACACCCCCTTGATCATTAATAAATCACCATAATTTAATAGCATCAATGTTCCATACATAGAAATAATCCTGCCAAATTTTAAAAGTTTAGGTTCAGCCAGTCCTGAGATATAATGCAAAATACATACAGACACACATACAATTTTGTAAGGGTTTTTTTTTACATTTTTGGGTTCCTCAAGTGTCAAAATATCAAGAAATGCAAAAAAAACTAGGGAGTCAAAATTTGACTGATCATCACATTTTTCCTATGTTATAGTATACAACAGCCAGGAGAGTAATAATATACAAAATGAATAAAAAGAAAAAAAATGTAGATTAGTAAAATAATTTTGTGCATAATAATTTCATTGTTCCAAACAATAATTTTAATCTTTGTCTTCACATTAGCCATTACATGTTTATTTTTATTCAGTTTCTTTATGTAATAAGAATAAGTTTTCATTTTTTGGTTACTATTTCATTGAAATACACAGCACAAAAAGCAACCTTAAAGAACCACAAATAATTCCAGTAGATAATCATGAATGCTAGGACTAACTAACATTGATGCATCAATTTAAACACTATTCAAAACCTTTCACCTGAAGAAGATTCATGGATAAAATTGAAAATGTTTGTCCTACCATCCATGATTAGTTACTGGAGTTATCTATGGTTCTTTAAGATGTTTTTGTGCTGTGTACTTACACTCCAGTTCAGTAAGTGTAAGTGGAACATTCATTGAAATAGAGATAATAAATACTCTGCTACAGATTCTATTAGTTTTAAAAAACTTGCAGCATTTAAAAATATTTTAATATTTTTAATATGATTTTAGTATTAGTTAATTATCATACATTTATTTATTAAATCTATTTATAATGTTTTAATATATAGATAAATATACTACATACAACTCCAGCCAACATATCCTTGAGCTTTCTGTGCTGTGTTCGGTGGGATGAAAGAGCCAATTACAAAGTCAAACATTGAAACTAAAAGTATTATCAACAGAACAACTTGAGCCTAAAAATAAAAACAATTTGAGACTTTTAGTAAACATTTCAAAATACTTTTAATAGGAAAATAAAACATTATTTTATGCAAAATGATTACAAAAAAAATTATAAATTTGAACATTACAACTTGTATAAAAATTTTCATCAATGAGAAGTTTAAACTTCATTTGCATTTTAAACAATCACACATCATAATTGATGATTGATAATTTAAGATATAATTCTTTAAAAATAAATTTGTAAAATTTTTTATAGCATTTAATTAAGTATTTAAGAATTCTAAACATTTTATAAATGTAGAAATCAAAACTAAATGTAGAATTTATAGTCTAAATTAAAAACAACTTTATGTAGAGTGTTGTAAAGATAATTTAACTAATTTTTCTTCATAAACATTTAGATATAAAAAGTTTTTAGAAAACATCATTTATTAGCTAATAATTTGATATGAAACATAATGATGAATATGAGGTAAAATATAATGGTAATCATATAAAGCTAAAATAGTATAGAGTTATAATGTAGTAATTTTATTTTTCAGTAAACTTCTTGTTTTGCAACTGTTAAAAGTTATACAGTTGACTTGCCATAAAATGAACACTGATAAAGTGAATTTTGTCATTACCCTGGCAAAACACCATTGTCACAATGTTAATTTTCATGCGATAAAGTGAATAAAAATTTTACTAAAATTATTTACACCAAACCATAAATTACCTTTACAAACCCCAAGAAATCACCTTATTTCCAATAATAATTTTATTATTCATATTAAAAAGTGTAAAAAGCAAAGTGGTACTGCAATAAATGTTCTATTTTGAGTAGAATAAATTTTGATATGACAGAACCTGTGAAATACTGTTTGAGCATTGTCATCAAATGCATTATTTGGAATTATTCATTAAAAAATTATTCAAAAATGATTCCTATTTCTAAGTGACAGCTTAGTATGTTACTTTTGCTTTTCAAATTCCAAACTGATAAAGTTACCAGCACCTGCATTAATTAATAAGTAAAACAGGTGGTGATAAATAATTTGAAGTGGCAAAAAAAGTTTTAAACTAGCGAAATGGTTGGTGATTTCTTAAAATTTTTCAGAGCAACCCATGATATGCCATATCATTTTTTGGCTTTATTTTGTAAAAATATTTGTTGTATTAGCAGGTAAGTTTAATATGTTTTGATTTTTAAATATTTTTAAAATACAACAAAAGTTATATATGATAAAACATAGTTTATTTTTATGTAGAAGGCTAGAAGTATTAGAAACATATGATATTTATGATATATTTTATTGAAAATATGATATAAATGTTAAATAAAACGATTTAACATGTATGGTTATTACAATTTCACATAAAATGATGAAGTCATCTATTACACAAAACAAAGTGGTACATGTCTATCTTTATCTACAAAAGCTGGCAAAAGCTCTTGCTCAATTTTCCCAGCATTTGAACAGGAGGTTAATTAAGGAAACCAGGAATAATGAGTAAAATTTTTATTAAGTTTTCCTCTTGAGATATGATACCTTCTATTTCCACACCCCCTTGATCATTAATAAATCACCATAATTTAATAGCATCAATGTTCCATACATAGAAATAATCCTGCCAAATTTTAAAAGTTTAGGTTCAGCCAGTCCTGAGATATAATGCAAAATACATACAGACACACATACAATTTTGTAAGGGTTTTTTTTTACATTTTTGGGTTCCTCAAGTGTCAAAATATCAAGAAATGCAAAAAAAACTAGGGAGTCAAAATTTGACTGATCATCACATTTTTCCTATGTTATAGTATACAACAGCCAGGAGAGTAATAATATACAAANTAAATAAAATTAAAATAAAATTATAAACTTACTGTGAGAAGGTCTCTCAAAGTTTCTGCAAAACCAACAACATACATTGCAATAGCTATTGCATTGGCTAAAGAAAATATTAAACCAATAGCACCTCCAAATTCAGGACCTAAGCTTCGGGAAATCATATAATATGTTCCTCCTGTAAAATATATCATTAGTAGCAGTAAATGCCATAATTTAATACAGATTACAACTGTAGGTTTATTAAAATAAACATTTTTTTTTTTTGTTTTGGACATCTTTTCGAACATTTGAAAGTAAAATGTAAAATATAACAGAAATATTAAAACTACTAAGTTTCTAATATTAAATAAAAATAAAAATAAATTTATAGTATAAATTAACAATTTATTAATTATATATATTTAAAAATTTAGTTCTTTAGTCAAATATAACTGACTATTTTATTTTATATTTATGTTAAAATAATTATATTTAAAAATTGTTATATTTATAAATATTTATTAAACAAAATATATTAATTACCTCCTTTTACTTCTCCATTCGTACATATTGCAGACATTGAAAGTGTAGTTAAAATTGTGACACCTGAAGCAAGCAAAATCACTAAACATCCTAATCCTGTAATTAAAATGAGTAAACATTTTTATTCTCAGTAAATAATTTATATTCTAAACTATACTTCATTTATAAATGTGTATATGATAATTTTTATAAATGACAAATTGTTGTGAATAACAATTTTATGTAGTCAATTAAAGAAATAATTTCCTTATTAAACTTTGTTATTTATCATGTTAGTGTTTGATTTCTTCATTATTTTCAATCAGAAAGAAAAATATATCATCTTACCATTATAATTTTTTTAAGTGTTTTATTGCTAAATAATATCTTATCATTGATTTATTCAATAGATGTGTTCAAATAATTTGAAAATTCTAATTAAAATAAATTATTAGTTTCTGATTCTTTTGAATTATAGTTTCTAACTCCTAAAATGATCATTTAAATAATGTAATTAAAATTTTATTAATTTCATAGATTGCAATTACTGTGTCTCAAGTATTAGATAGATTACAAAGTAATGCTAAAAAAGTAATTATAACAGAAAAAGTAGTAATGCATAGAAAACATTTGAATAATTTTATTATTTTAATTTCATAATAAGCATTTGTTTTGATAAATCTGCAATATGATTTTATTTGACATTTCTAATTATATTTGTAATAAGGAATAACATTTATCTATATAGAACAAGCAACATTCCATCTGCAAATTTCACATTAACATTTCTAGCATTAATATAAGTCTTTGTAAAGTTGTCAAAGTTATTTTATTTAATATTTTGGATTAATTATTCCAATATAAAAAGTTTCTATGTAATTATGAACAACTTTAATGAGCAATAATAATATCATATGAGATAGAAACAAATTAAATTAATGAAAGTTAATTTTCTTAAAATATATTTGTTTTTCTTTCTCAAGATTATATAAGATAACTTTCAACATAGAATATTTTTAATATAGCAAGGGCCATCCGTGAATGACGTCAAGTTAAAATTTCACATCTTTAACCCCATCCTTCTCATATTTCTCATATCACTCATTTTTACATTATGACAAAGCAGTGTCATATTATCCTATGAGAAAAAAAGGTAATTGCCTAGGACCCCACAAGCAGTGGGCACCAAATCAATGTTTTATAAGAATATATTTCTCCCAAAAATTCTCTCAAAGAAAAATGCCTGAATTCAACACTATATGTGGGGCTCCCTAATCCAAATTTGCCTAGGCCCCATGAAGCTATAACACATCACTGTGACAAAGCCCATCTTACAAATAATGTCATATTGGTTGTCACCCCCGATAAACCCTTTACATTATTACCATATAAATATAGTCTACTGTGTCAATTATATAATGGATATTAACATAAAATTACTTATTTACATTTTTATCAAAATAAAGCACTACATGACAATAGCATTACATCAATCAAAATTTTATTTTCACTACACTTTGCCAGCAAGTTTTTCATTTCCATGGAAACACTTTGTTTTATCGTGTTTACATCATCAATATACATCTTCTGCATTACTTTCTGAAATAAAGTATTCCAAACAAATTCAAAACTAGTTTCACCCATTCCATGAGAAATTACAGTTTACAGATTTATAAATTATCATCGAATGATGAGACATCTCTATATTTCCTTTTTTTTACAAGTCTAACACAGTAACATCCACTGATACACTAACTGGTTAAAAGTAATAAAGACACTTGCAATACCAAGTCCAGTTGGTGTTTGTGAGTGGTGTCTTTATTAACACAGTAAATAACTGACTAAACTAATAGAAAATAAAATAAACAGAAAGCAATAGAACGATACTAAAATAAATTATCTTAAAATAGAATACATCTGTGGTTTATTTGAAAAAGCTAAAAAAAGAGCTAAAAAATGTAATTATTATTGTCATGACAGATCATACAAAAACAATAGGAAAACTGATTAAAAAGATTATAATGATTTAAAAAAGGATAATATTGTATATTTTTTTGATTGTAGTTGTTTAGATGAGTAAAGATATATTGGTGAAACTGGAAGAAAATTGAACACAAGAATTCAAGAACATATAAATGCCATTAAGAATAATTTAATCTTGTCATAAGGTTGTGAAATTGTGAAAAACAGTATAAAATATATTATAACTGAAAATAACCATATAAAAATGAAACTTCAAGAACATATAGAAATTATAACAATAACAGAAAAAGAATTAATAACAATGTGAGTTTGAGGAATGAGATTATATCAAAATGCTTGAGATCAAGATTAAAGTAAATCATCAGTATCGAGTTTGCAGTATAGTCTAAATGTTCTATTAATATTATAAAATTATGACATAGTCTAAACAACATAATGTAAAACAGGTAAATAAATATGTACATTATAATTTAATGATTTGTAATTCATTTTTGATATATTTTTATTAATGATGATAATATAACATAATAGGTTAATATGAATTGAAGCTTACTTATTTCAACATAGTAGAAAGTACTCAGCAAACCACAGAACATAACATACAAATAACACCTTATCCTTGCCAAGAAAATATTTATTTCATAAAAATAAACATTTTTATGAAATAAAAACGTTTGTTTTTATTTCATAAAGATTGTGCTTGTTCCCAAGATTGTGGTTTTTCGGTAACCCTAGGTTACCGAAAAAGCACAATCTTAGGAATGGTAAATAAATATGAAGTGAACAACAAAAAAAGGTCATGCAAAAGTGTCCCGACTGGAGTCGTGAAATTTACCTATAATGAAAATATGAATAATGTTATGAAGGAAGTTGCAGACAAGAAAGGTTCCAGAATGCTTATAAAAAGAGCCCCAAATTTATATAAAATCCTCAGAAATGATAAAGATAGCAGAATTCCATACGAAAATCAGAAGAAAAACCGGGAGTTTACAGAATTCCATACGAAAATAAGCAATTGGATATTAAAAAAGATTATATCGAAGTAACCACGAGAAGTTTGGTAATTAGACTCAAAGGACAAATATAATATAAGAAAAGAGCCCAATGCAACAATTCTGTCACAAATGGCACAGACGCAAGACTGTAGTCAAATGGAATGATGCAGCCATCATCAAACCTGTATATTCCCCATCTTTGGCGGTGACGGCGAAAAAGATCCAAATTTATAAGAGTAAACTACATGAAGAATGTTTGAATGCAAGGGATGCAGAAAGTCTTCCCTCTTCATGGAAGTTTATGATTAAAAAATTTACTAAGAACTCCAACTAATTAAATTATTAATTTAATTTTATTAGATATATTGTTAGTAAACAATCTTATATTCTTATTTTATATTTTTCATATGATGAATTTTTGTTTTGTTTTAATTTATTTTATTTTATGTTATTTTGTTAGTTATTTAATTTTTTTAATTTATATTCTATTTTGGAATGCTTTAGTTCTAATTTCATTCACAACCTGATGATGGCCTGTGAATCAGGCTGAAAACGTTTGTTTTTATGAAATAAATATTTTCTCGGCAAGGATAAGGTGTTATTTGTATGTTATAGCGATAACTAACAGAAAAATTAAAATGAGTAAAGTAAGTTACCAAAAATTTTTAAATTTTTTTAATTTATTAAAATTAAGTCATAAATGTAACTAATAACTTATTATTAACAGAACCAATATTATGTTTTATGAAGACAACAGTTTAATTTGTCAGTTCCAGACCAGTTAGTCTGGAATTGACAAAAAGTTAGTATAACAATTGATTGTTTTTATTATTATATTGTACAATTTTAATTTAGTATTTTATATAATTGTGTACACAGTGCACAGTGTTATTTATAATATCAGTCTGTAAACTATGTTTTGTTACAATATTTTAGATATTTATTGTGTTTACTACCATATGTCTAATCTTTAAATGGGCTGATGAGAAGTCTGTGTACCCAAAATGCATTCCCATATTAATAAAAGTTATATTTGAATAATTGAGTCATCCTGATGTGATAAGCCCTTTTCATTTAACCGTGATCTGATATGCTGTTTGTTTTAACAGTAAATAACTATTTAACTTGTACCTTGTTTTTGGTCTCAGTCCCATATCCTGACAAATATTGAAGCATTACATATACATAAAATTACCTCATTTATCTCAACAGATCTTAGAGATAAAGATGACATATAACTTTATATCAACAGCACAGCAATTTCATGACAGTACTTATCCTAAAATTCATTTGATTTCAGACTTGTATATAAACACAAGGAGTCATTTGTACCATACAGATATTGAGAATGTGACGAGGTAAATTTCCCATTATTATAGTCACAAAAGTTGTATGAATCACTTTACTGTGGCTTTAACAGATTATAATGTATTATCAGAAATACCCAAGTAATTGTATAATACACATTTACTTTTTTATATCTTTAGTGTTCTTATATAAATTTAAGCACATTAACTAAATTTTCAAAGAATATATCTTAAATATGACATATTGCATTAAAAAAAGCATATATTATACTGATTAATGGTAAATGTGAGACATGACATCACGAGGATCATTCTCCTATCTTTCCCCTTGTATTTTGTCACATTCTGAACTACTTTCCCCATGAAGCATGACATCATTTATGGACAACCCAGCACTTAAATGCTATATTATTTATATACAATACAAATTAATATGCTAATCCAAATAGTCCAATCAGATAAATATGCAAATGTATAAGAAGCAAGAGGTACAATATACAGGGTGTCCATAAAGTCTGTGCAATTTAAAAAATTTATAACTTTATTAGTATTTGTAATAGAAAAAATCTACAAAAAGTATTAGAAAGCTTAATGTACCTAGTTTTAAGTAAAATTATTTAACAATGGATCGAAAGAGGTGGACCATTTTCCTGGCCTCCACATTCACCAGACTTGACTCCATTCGTTTTTTTATGGGGACATGTGAAAACAATAGTGTATGCAACCAAACCTCAATCGTTAGAAGACTTGAAAGCTAAAATAATTAACATGATTTCAGGCATTACTATAAATCAATTGGCAAATGTTTTTAGAAAACTACAAAATCATATTATCCTTTGTATTACTAATGATGTTGGACATATGGAAACTTAATAAAATAAATAAAACAATAAAAAAATATAGATTTTCTTATTTCCAATACATTCTACATAATTTCTGTATCACAAATACTAATAAAAGTTATAAATTTAAAAAAAAAATTGCACACAGACTTTATGGACACCCTGTATAAAACAGATGAAGATAATTTTAAAATGTTCTTAGTCAATGATAACTAAATGCATCATCATAAACTTCATTGCAAATCATATGAACTTTTAACTCTGCATTTTCCAATACAACTATTACAAATGTTGCATTATGGCATTTAATAAAATTGTAGCTGCTAAATTGCATCAAATTCATGAATTATGTTTATTTTTAACTAAATTATTTTATTTTCTTCACAGATGTTATGTAGAATTTGTGTTTTTTGTATCTGCTTTTAGAGATATAATGATGTGAAATGACAGTGCTGGTGTGAGATTATATTACACAGTTTTTATTTTTAAGACTTAACTTGGACATAATGTTTGTTACCATCAAAGGTATCAAGCATATATCAAAGACTAGAATCTAGGTCTGTTTTTTTTTTTTTTTACTATATCTGATCTCTCTGCTTGTCCACCATTTCAAAAAGTCATTTGGTATGGATTTATATAGGTAAGGGCCTATATAAATCCATACCAAATGATCACAGCTTCGTTGAATTTGGTAACAGCACAATTAATGGCATCAAAAAATTATTCATATTTGTTGTACTGTTGATTGTAGCATATCTTTACCTCTAAAAGATGCCAGATATTTTCTACATTTAAATCTAGACATTTTGCAGGCCAATACAGAACATTTATGTTGTTGGCTTGACAGTACTGAATGATTCATCTGGCTTTATGTATTGAAATTATCCTGCTGCCACATCCAACTAGCACTTGATCTACGAAAGAAAAACATGCTAAAAGTCCTCCAGATAAGCACTGTTGTTATACTCCTGATTGACAACCTGAACATTGAAGTTTTCCATAAATAATAACATTTGCTCTATACTATACATTGCTACTTGGGATGCAGAGCAATCATATCTGAGCATATATGAGTACAAGCAGAAAAAAATCACTTTTTATCTGAAAAACTATCATATTAAAATTAGTACCCTTGTAGAGATGGTGCCAAATAAATTCCAGACTACACTGCTAGTGTTTTGAAGTCAGAGGCAATTTCTTCAATACTTTGTGCAGTATTAGTATTATTACTTAGTATTAAGATTTGTGATCACATTCAGTTTTATTAGTATTAATTAGATATAAGTCTTCCTACTTACAGCCACTTGACACTAACTTCTTCACTTAGCTATTCGTGGCAGCACTCAATTATTGGTGTTCACTACACTCAGGTTTACTTTTAGACCCTTTGGGGGACTACGGCCATGCAGCATAAAAACTACACACCAACATCAAACATAGAGGGTACTAGAGGGGAATGTTCGCCATTCAGAGGGATCCTACCTTTCTCTACTGTCTATCTCCTCTCCCTCCTTCTTCTCCTCCCCTATCCCTTACCCTCTTTTTTGCCAGCTAAACATTTTGTGTACAGCCGATGTCTTTCTTGTATGTATGTATGTATGTATGTATGTATGTATGTATGTATGTTGGAGTGTCATAAATATTGTGATTTAATTAAAATAGATTCCACTAATAACAAAGCTTTCGTGTTGTATAGTGAATATAATATTTTTGTATTTATATTATTTTTCAATGAGAGAAAAAACTGATTTTAGAGTATGGTTTGATAATATGTTCTCAAGACATGACACTGAAATATGTCATATTTATCTGCTTTACCATTATTAATCTTAGCTGTCTTACTACTGAGTTTATCTTTATTACTTATTAACCATTACAGGTATAAATTAAATCTTTCTTTTTTTTTAATTAAAACATATTTGTGTTTTATAATATTAAATTTGATTCATAATGCTATGTATCAATATAATATTGAAATTAATTTGAATATTTAAGGTATGTAACTTATTAAATATTAAAAATAATACTATTCAATGCATTAAATTAACCATGTCAAATCAAGTTTGCTACAAACTACAAATTTAATATAAAAATATGAACGATTTTAAGCTTGAATTAATTAAAATTAATTTATTCAACATGAGAAAGTTTATTCACGTGTGTTTAATAAATTTTAGTAAACAAATTTCCACGTAATGATTAAATCTATTATTATTATGGTGATGAAAACAGTATTCTGTCATATTAAAAATATGTTCACTGCAGATAAAATAGTTTTCCTGTCAACTTACAGGAAATATGATTCTTGCATCAAACTATTCTTTCAATACTTTAATCATAAAAGTAGTACAGATAATAATGCAACATCTGTCAAAAATAATAAATAATAAAAAGAATACAAAAGCAATGTTATTTATTTAACTATCTTTTGTACACATCATATAAGCACATTTAAAAACAATGATAATTTGAGGTTTTATTGAAGATTAAACTATCTTAAATGTGTAACATAGATAAAGTGATACATAGTATCAAATAAAAAATTTGAAGTCTAATGTTTTTAAGCATATTTTATTGTGTATATATAAAAGGTATTTTTAAAGAAGACATGTGTTTATGACCTTTACAGTAATCTATTCAGTTTTTTATTTTTTTCAATACTATTATTGCATACTATATTAAAAATTGTGTAATTTTCTAAAATTTAAATTTATATTTACTTAATCCTTAATAAGACTCTGGAAAAATCCAATTGGTTCATAGTTTCTTGCATCTTTATAGAAAATTGAGTTGTATGTTCTTATTTATCTTTTTTGTTCATTTAATATCAAAGCTGTGATAAAACTTTTTGAGTAGACATGTTTTGCTAAATTTATATTCAAAAATAAATTTAATTTATCAAAAATACTCAAAAAATGAGTATTTTTTGATAAGTGATTTTTGCTTATTGAAAGCATAAAAAATGTCCAGCTCCAGTTCTTAAAGAAAATATTTAACTGAGATATTTCTTACTTTCTGTTTTCTTTTGTTATCTTAAGAATAACACTGTCTTGTGGTATTAAAGTTGTTTGCTTGAAAAATTAATTATATGCAAGTATTATCAACATTTGTCAAAAAGTACTTGCATGTAATTAATTTTTCAAGTAAACAGCTTTAATACCAAAAGACAGTGTAGTTTATACTTATTTTAAGTTTGGCATTGTTTGTGAGTATATTTTATATTCTCAGTTACCTATTATAAAGTTTGAGTAAAGTTTATTCTTCTGAGATTCTTCTTACTAGCCTCGGAAAGAAGCTTTCTCTATACGCTATCAGAACATAGCATATAGAAACACAGTCTTATGATTTAAAATATATCAAGGAATAATAAAGATATTTAGGATAATAACCATAAATCAAGAGACTACAAGTCATTGATAACAAGAATCTGAACCTAAATACCTCTTATATAGGACAGATATTACATGAAAACCTCAAAGAAATTATAATGTTATAAAAGAGACAGACAATACAATGTAATTGATCAATGTTGATCAGAGAAGTTATTATGTGAAAGCAAAAGACTAAAATAAAATATATTAATGGAAGAGATTGATACATCTTAACCTTAATCATGGAAATTTCTTTTTATGACTTGATAACACATTTTTTTATGCCTACATCACTATTAATTATACGTATATTTATTGTAACTTGTAAAACAGTAAAAATTTTAATTTTAATTATTATTCTCTTTTCACTTTTATGGAGTTTTCTTAAATGTGAATATTTAATATTTTTCTTTAAAGTTCAATACAAATTAGGTAACCTGAGAATAGCTGATATGTAGGGTCATCAAGAGGGAGAGGGAACTGGGAAGTTTTTCCTGAACACAAAGAAAATGTAGGGGTCCAAAGTGATTTCTATCTGTATAAAATTAATGTTATTTTTACTAACAGAAAATAAAATCTAACACTGCATTTTATTAATACACATTTTACTTATTTCATTTATTCAAAAAAAATGACTAAGGGGACTTGTGAACAAGCAAAAGGATCTGTTCTACTCCTAGGCCCCATACCCCTTGACCTGTATATCCCTTGTCAGTCCATTTTTCTAAGTTTTATTTTCCATTTTCCATTGTTGCTAAGTTTTATTTCATGAGTTTGTTAAACAGTGGTGCCTTGGTCAATTATATAGTGATGTACAATTACAATTACATGTAAAAAACTTTTTTAAATTGAAAAGTATTGAAGGAGGGTACAGATAAATATAATAAAAATATAATTATTTTTTTATTTCAAATTAAGCATTGACTGCTGTGACATTGCCAAAGGCCTTGATGCAGAATTTAAATATTCCCTTATAGTACAATACATTTACCATTATTAATTTTTTTCCATGTACCCCTAAACAATCAAGCATGTACCCCTGGGGATACATGCTTGATTGTTTACATGCTTTTGAATCATACTCCCAGTTGGGAATTGCTATCTTACTGGATCCCTTTAGTCCCCCTTTTTTGAACAAATAAAATACTTACAATCTTTCTTTATCAATAAAAAGCAGTCTTAAAAATTTTTTCTGTTAGTAGAAATAATGTTAATTTTATAGGAATAGGAACAACTACAAGTCATAGGATCCACTTACTTTAACCAAATAACCAGAGTGCTTATGTTCAATAACTGCAAATGTTTTCGAAGCCCCTTCTGGGCTCTTCCTCAGGCTTCTACCTTCATTCCATACAAGTTGGTTGTTAATATTTGAACACAATTTGAAAGGTATTTGATTTGGGACACCACACGCACATGCACTCCAAAACTTTTAAATATCAAACAACACGATGAGTTTTGAAATGCACATGTGTTCCACTTTACATCTGATTGTGAAATCAAATGCTATTGTCCATTAGGACCTGCCACACCATTGAAAGGGACATCTCTTTAAAATTAATGCAGGTGGTTCTGCATCCAGCCTTAAATATTTCAATTGCCTCCAATCATTTGAGGTGTTCCAGGTGGGCAGTGGTGAGGATAACACATGCTCCGGTGAAGTCTGCCATAATATCTGGGTCCATCACATTTATGTGACAGACCCAGATATTACGGCAGACTTCACAATGAGTTTCAAAATGCATGCGCATTTCAAAACTGTTGTGTTGTTCAATATTTAAAAGTCTTGGAGCACATGCGTGTGTGGTGTCCTGAATTGAATACCTCTCAAATTGTGTTTGAATATTAACAGCCAACTTGTATGGAATGAAGGTAGAAGCCTGAGGAAGAGCCCAGAAGGGGCTTCAAAAACGTTTGCAGTTATCAAGCATAAGCACTCTGGTTATTTGGTTAAAGTAAGTAGATCCCATGTCATTTATTCAACCCGGTGTGTGGTGAAGTTAAGCAACTAGAAGTCTCTAAGTTTTCTCTGGGCCTGGTAAAAAATCTCCAGCTTCTCTCTCAACAGTCCTGAATAACATCATAAGTTGATACTATATACAAAGACAATATACAAAAAAAATTATATATAATTTTTTTCATTCTTTCTTATACTCTTTGGGAATACATCAACTATACTTCATCACACTTGGATTGAGCAAAAAATATGCATATAAAACTAATTTGAAAATGTAATAATATTAGTTTGAAGTTTATATATGTATTGTATAGATATATTGGCTTACATTGATTAGAGATCAATCATTAATATTTCAGAATAATTGTTTAATAAAATTATAATAATGATATACTATTTATAATTGTATATGATTGAGAAATCTTTGTTCTATCATTTTTTATATTCAGTTGATATTAATTTTTTTATAATAATAACTGAGTTTTAATTCTATATATTATTAATGTACCATAATATATTCAAAAATATTTATATAATATAAATATATATGTGATTACTTGCCTATTCCAGCTTGACCTACCACCCATGATAATCTTAAAAATAACATAACACCCCAGATGTTTAACAGACATCTTATCTACAAAAATAAAAATATAATGAATAAAATAAATCAAGTTTCATAATAAGTTTTAAATAAATATGAAACATTAAATAAAAATGAAGTATTTAATTTAAATTAATAATAAGATTATTTGTTAAAAAAGCATGAAAAATGTTATTGCTATCATTGAAAATTTTTATTAATTTTTTTAAATTTTCAGGTGAAATTAAAGTATCTGGATTATCAAAATCTTATTGCTTGAGTTAGAAAATAAAAAATGGAAACAAAATGTTAGATATTAGAATGAATTTGAATATAAATAAGGAGATAGCAAAACAGTCCAACAGAAGAAGTGTTTTTTATCCACATAACATTCTTAGCGTGATACAAATTCAATATTAATTAATCATAGTAATAATGAGGTTTCATAAAAATGAATATAAATATAAAATAAAAAACTAAATAAAATTATACTAAATACATCCAAAATAATCTTCCATTCTTTATTTAAAATTTTTAATAATTAACATTATGAATAAGTCAAGGAATACGATTTTTGTATAAGTTTTTTATAATAATCTCTGCCAGAAGAGCTCATAGATATTCTATTATTTTGTAAATACAGTAGAATCCATTTATATCAGCCACTAAATATTATCAAACTACATGTCCTAAAACACACAAGATTATAATAGTAATAATTATAAATATCATCAATTTAGTCAAAATGATTATGATAAGCAGATTCTCCTATAATTTTCCAGATTTTAATCCATTATATATATATATTATATATATATATTTATTATATTATTATATGCAGTACTGTTATGTTGTATTATGTATGTGTGTGTGTGTATAATTAATATCTATAACCAAACAATCACTTTAAATCTGCTATTTAATGATTGAATACTAATTAATTAGTTACTAGAAATAGACATTAAAGCAATCGTTTGGTTATGTTTCTATATATATCAGGCTTTGAGATGTTTAATATACTTAATATCTATATCAACAACAATATTAATTAGAAAATTTTCAGACAAATATAATATGATACTTGCATAATCTTTTCAACTACTTCACCACAAAAATTCAATATTTGGATATTTACAGTTTTGAACTGTAATATATTTGTTTAAACTCTTTTCATTATAATCTAATAATGTAACATTTTATGCAATTTAGTGAAACTATAAAGTAGTGTGAGTACATCTGTCACTCTACACAAACTGTACTGTATTTTGTTATTGGAATATGCATTTCTATGACAATTTCATTTAAATTCAAATTTTTCTCAGACTAATCTGTTAAATTTTAATAGTTTAAGTAATTAATCTTTAAATTTATAATAATTTTTGAGTTTCAATTCACATATATTCATGAAAATAAATTAACAGTTTAATTTTTTTCTATCATTATTGATGAATTACAGCTTATCATAATAATTATTTTTACAAATGTAACATTAAGAATTTAAACATTTCAAACATCATATTAATGTTTACTTTATCATTTTTTGTAATTATAAAAAAAGTATGTATTAAAGTGTATACACATTTTAGAGAATTTAAATAATTTCAGTCTTTGTTAACATCATTACATTAAAAATGTTTACAAATTTTTAAGGATTGTGTTTTTATTCTTAAAAACAGATATAGATATTCTTGATGTTAATAAGTAATAGAATTATTTAAAATTTCTGAAACGTATATTTAAATATATTTTTCTTAACATAATAAGGCAATATAAGTATAGTCAATTTAATTCCAAATACATACAAATTTTTTAAAATTTTCTAGGATTAACTTGAGAGCAATTAACCTGTTGAAAATTCATTTATAATCCAAAGAATATGATAATACATATATGCATGGTTATATCAAATCTTAATTAATATATGTAAAAAGAATTTTTGTTTATAAATGTTTTCGAACTGTTTGTATTCTAAATATGCTCTTCATTGCTTGAAAATGACATTAATGCAATGTTGACAGTACTTACATATCTGTTTTGTTATAATTAAAATACTATAACACACAAAAGACAGTGGTTTTTAATGCTTATATAGTTTTGGTGTTAAGTGTGTGATTATCATTTAGAATCAACTTATTGTAATCACTTTGGAACTCACCTAAACTGATAACAATATCTGATAATAACATTAAGCTACATAATTAAATAAGATTACAATTAATAGAATATCTGATTTTATTGAATCTAATATTAAAATAATTAAAAACTACAACTCAAAAATTTATTATTTATAATTATTTTCACTATTACAATAGAAGTTTATTAATCTAGCTTCTGTGGGACTAGAATGGTGACAGATTATGAAAAATGCCAGTTTACTGAATGTTTTTATATTTTAACAAAATTTGATAAGTTATATGCAATTTGAATATCAAAGATATTGTTGCACATTTTGTACCAGCACATTATGCTGTATGTTTTCAAAACATATGCTCTTTAATCAGTATGTACAAAATAAGTTATTTATTTAATCACATCACTTTCAAGTGCATGGTTACCCTCCTGTTATATAACAATATATGCAGCCAAATACTATCTTTGCCCTGATTTTTGCCTGGGTCTTCTGGGAATTTTCTTGCACCATATGTCCAAGAAAATTCCAATTCATGGAATATTATCATGCCAGATTATTATTGGACAATTCTGGATTATTAATTACTTTTCAGAAGGTGCCAAATTACTGGGCATTCTGGATTATTGAGTGCCAAATTAATGAACTTCTACTGTATTATTAACTTACATGTTTTGGAATTAGCAAATCTGACAACATTAAATGACAATATCTTTGATTACAAGTGGATTCTATTGCAGTGGCTTAAACAGAAGCTTAAAAATTTTTTGCTGATTTTTATTACAAAATTTATAATAAAAATAATAAAAAAGCACATGCTTACTTTTTCATAACACTATTTAAGCATTATGAAAAGTAAGCATGACTTTTTTCCATTTTTTTGAAATTCTTTTTAGAGCACTAACTCCCCTTGCCCAACTATTCTACTGTATATCTCATACTTTGGTAAAATAGTGGTTCCTAAAATTTGGAAAAATCAGAAAGAATTAAGTAGTCCAACCATTATCTTTTGTAGGTTTTCTGTTAATATTTTATTTACTATAAAGTTACTCTTATAAATATGTCAAACAAACACTTAAATTAAATTTGATGTTTAATGTTAATGTTGAAAAAAATGCTTTTTTTTTCAACCATGTAACCACCTTGTAAAATATTTTTAAAATGTTTTTTAAAATATTTTATGTTTAAATATCATACTATATTTGTCCTTTTTAAATATCTTGTTAATTTATCCTGAAAAAATAATGTTATGATTGAATTTGAATATATCAGAATGAGAAATATTTCTAGAATAATTTGCACATTCTAACTTGTAAGATGTTTAGTCATTATAAGGTATCAAAAATATATTTTTTATATGGCATACTATATATTGTAATTCGATATTTTATTGAATGCTGTTTGTGTTTGCAACGATGTTACTGAAAATTCAGCATTTTTATTTTTTTTTCTATTCGAAAACGACTGGGAATAGCATGTCTGAAAAACGAAAATAAAACAAAGAGAATTTATATCATGACTATTGGACTAAGAAGTGCAAAGTCGCGTAAATAAAAACAAATAGCAACGTTAAATTTGTCAGGTAGTTGCGTCGAAACTGTTATTTGTCTTCCATTTAAGAGAAAGCAAATCGTAGTATCGAATGTAAATATACAAGAAAAACGGACACAAATCTATAAATTATGCTGAACAGTGTTCAAAAGCGAAATAAAATCTCAGATCTGTGCACCTGTGATATATAAAAATTATTGAAATAAATCTAATATTCCTCAATATATATTAAATCTAAAAAATATTCTTTATTTATTTCGTAAAAATTACTTTAGTTTCTACTTTAGCTTCTATACATAAATTGGCTATAAATAATAAACAAATTAAAATACGAGACTTATAATATATGTATTAAAATATACAGTGCTAAAAGATAATAATTAAGTCAGTCATTTTTANATTGAATATGTGCTAAGAAGAAAAAAATCAATGATTTAAAATATCTTCAGTCATTTGATTAAGAAATACCGATGATTCTAAAATTAAAAAAAATATGCAAAGATCTAATAATCTGTATTTTTTCAATGACTAAATGATTTCAACAAAAATTTGATTAATAATTTAACTAAAAAGGATTTTCATCTTTTAACATTATTAAAAGTGAAATCAAGTCATTTTAAAAAAAATTGTTTTTCGAAAATAAAAAGTTTAATTCATTTTCATAAAAATTAAATTTTTAATTTGAAAGTGATCATATTGATAAAAATTTATCAAATTCAATAAATCGTAAATTTTTGACAAATCATAATTTTATGTAAAAAAAAAAATGAGACAGTTAAGCAAAAATTCTAGATTAGGTTAAAGATTAACTGTAATAATTTGTAACTTATTAAACATAGATTGTTGAATAGAAATATTTGTGTATCTAGTCTTTTGAATCTAATAAATATTAAGAGAGACTCCTAAGGTTATTAACTTAAAAGTCTAACTACATATGAAGAAAAACATCAAATGTAAACAATTACATATTATTATAATTAAACTGAAGGAAATAGACTCATGTTTTTTGGGATAAATGGTCATAAATAATGTTTTGCAAATGATACAGTACTATCTCTTATAGTCATACAATCATAGAAAACTAGCAGATATGCCTAGTATTGCCTTGGTGATAAGCAATAAGGACAAATATTAAAATTAAAATCATATTAAAAGTTTGGTTATTTTAGGTCAACTCAAATTAACAGTGCTAAGTCAGCAAAATTTCTAAATACAGAAGACACTATACTCTATAAAATCGTCACTAAGAATATGATTCATGACCATTTGGTATCATTGTCATGGGCCTTCATTATGGTTTACTAATATAATGTATCAAACTTATAATTTAACAAGTAAATGAAATTACTTTTTTATTGTAACTTATATTTTCTATAGAATCCTAGAAAATAACTCTGAAAAATTTGAAGAGTTTAAGAGATAATAGAGAGGACAAAGTCAGGGATATCCAGGTTTCATGGGAGTCTATAGTTTCTGCAGGGTCCTAGAGAGTAACTATGAAAAATTTGGTCCAGATTAGTCAGAGTGTAGAACTGAATGGTGAACTTAGTGTTATATACATACAATACATGTACAGTACAGTACATATAAATTATTTCTTTACAATTTGATAATAAAGTAGTTAAAATACTGTTTATCTAATATCATTCTGTAATTTTGTAACTGAATTTTTAATCCTATCATTTAATAATAAAAGTTAATATTTGCATGATCACTAAAACTTTAAGATCAAGAAGATAGATTTAATCTAGAATTTGAAGTTTAATGTGAACAATATAAAAATATTCATTATATTATATTGTTTTTAAGGTTTTTAACTAATTTAAAAACATCATGTAGGGAAAACTTTGTTGCAGAAAAATTTATATCCACTATTAACAGCAATAAGAAAGCTATTCAAATTTTCTGATTATCCAAACAATACATTTACTTAAAATCATCTAATTCTAGTAGAAATGTAAATTTAAAATAAATAAAATATGAAATCAGAATTTAAAACACTTAACACTCAAATAATGTTAAATGAGCAGATATGCAAATTGGAAACTTTAAAATCTTTGCAGCATATTCTAATACATTTCAATAATTCAAAAGTTGCTTTTACTCTTTAAAATTTGAATCAGAATAATTGATATCTGAACATTTTCAGAATATTCTAAATAATAAAAATTTTTCTATATTTTCATCAATAAATAGTAAAAATAAACATAGTGATTATTATTAATATAAATACTGTATTAGTTTGATGACTATGAACTAATGTTACAAAATTACCAGAAAAATCCTTTGTAAAAAAAAATTCTTAAATATCAATAATAACTATTTAATATTAAATATATGAAATCAACTCTACATTTTTATGATAAAATCCTTATTAATTTCAATGTCATTAGGATCTAAAAAAGTATAATTAATTTGAATTAAAATCTATTTGTTCCTTTTATTGTTATAAGTCGTATTGTAGTAGATTTAAAAACACGTTTAAAAAATTTTAAGAAACTATTTCATGTTTATGAACTTTTTTCATTTTTGCTTTTCCTGCTCTGTGGGCACTAATAGAGCCTTCTTTCTCTCCTTTACCCATTGTGGGTTTGGCCAAGCTCACAATGAGGATGTTCAGGTGGTGAGGACAAGGCCCAATGTATCCATATACCACCCATGAAAAACTTTTGGGGTTTTTTTTATCTGTTCAGATTGAATACAGGTATAAATCCCAATAATTCCTCAGCCATCCTATATTTCTGGATTTAGCTCTATAAATATGACTAATCATCAGTTTTTAAAGAAAAGGTTTGCTTTAGCAATAAACTTGTAACTATAATACTTGATTAACTAAATAAATAAACATTTTTATATATTTTCTATGAGGAATTAATTTATTTCTATCTTTAAACATAATTAAATCTCTCTGAAATTAATTCTAAAATTTCTGATAAAATTCTTATTAATTCAAATGAATTATAGTTTTAATTCAGAATATCAGAAATTTAATATCTTAGAATTTAAAATATTTTTATCCAATTAAGTAAAATTAAATTGAAATGCATAACAAAATTATGTCTGTAATGCAATCTATAAATAATCTAAAATTGTTTAACTTTTAAAGGAATACTTTCTGCCATTGGAAAATGCCTACAAATGTAAATATGTATTTTATAATGCTACATTAATGAAACTGGTACATATTTCGTAATTCTAAATTTAGAAGTAAATTTCACATATTAAAATAAAATGATGAACTGAGAAATGATTAAAAATAACAATTATACAAGCAGAAATGTTTGTAAGCCCACTAATAAAGTAAATAAACAATGATTAAAGTCAATAATGAAAATAGCACATATAATTAAATGTAATTTATATTCCTTATCTATTTATTTTCATTTAATGCTATAAATCATTAAACTGTGAATGTTTCAAGGAAGTTAAACAAACTATGTGTATAATATAAAGCAAGTGAAAGAAGATACAGTAAAACTATTAAAATATATTTATTTACTTTAATGTATATATTTGTATTTCCTATAAAAATATTTATTGTTTAATATTGCTAGAGCATATTTTATTTATGTATAAAGCAAAGTTTTTTGTTTTGTTTCATATAGTAGACTATAATATCTTCCTTTCTTTAATGAAAAATATTTTTAGTGCTGAGAATACCAATGGCATAAATTGCATTTGCTATTATGATATAAAGAAAGATATATAACATCACCAGATTGAATTTTCATTTAATATAGAAACACCATTTTATATCATACATTTAAAACCTGGATTATTTACAGATAAAATTTACTTGATTTTAATTAATTCAATTATGGAATTTAGGCTAATGATAGACAGTTACGTTGCCATGCTTGTATCTAGATTAATAATTAAAAATTAATTATAAATTTAATCAAAGAATGAAATGACAGTATAACTGTCTGCCTATTTAAGCCAAATTCTGTAATTTAATGAATAAAAATTAGTTTAATTTTTGCCTGAAAATAATCCAACTTTAGATATATAACTGTCTACGAAATCAGGATTTGGTATTTTGAATAATACAAATTTCTTTCTTTTCTTAAATTTCACATTGTGGAAGATAGCTTCCTTCTTTAATGTAAAGAATATTCTTACTGTAAAATAATATATTCAAATGTTGTGTTTGAGACATTTTAACACTGGCTTTTTTAATGACTGCTGAGTAGCCTTAGATAAAAGGTTGACACTGTCAAAGGTTTTAGTGTGTTCCTGATTTTCAATATGTATTAAAACTAGTCTTGTTTTTTTTTAATTAAAATTTTAAATAAATTTTAAAATATTCTTGTTGAATATATTTAAGAGTATGTATTTAGTTGAATTCACATTTATTACTTAAATGATTTAAGAAATACTTGCAATTAAATTTTGTCAAGATAATCAAAGAAAATAATAAATGGAGATGATAAATACCTAACCTAATTGAAAGGCATTTATTTGCCAAAACTTAATATGTATTTTAATGCAATAATTAAAGAGAGAAATGATAAACAACTGCAAAAGTCTATTAGACAGCATTTCAACATTAATACGCCATATATGGTGCCTCGCTAAATAAACTTTAATTATAACTACGTTGCATAATAATAATATAACAAATTACTAACTGGAAAGACTTCTTTTACATTATTACAAGTTTAATTATATAATGAAATATCATTTCTATAATAAAAAGAAATGAATGGAGAGTTATTCATTATAAATTTGCAGATTAAAGTAGTACAGTATTTTAGCAAAGATTAATTAGTTTGTCATATGTAAATGTAATAAACAAGAACATAATTAAAATACATTTTATTTTATGCAATTAGTATTCTAGATGCATTTTATTATAGTATATATTTTGGCCAAAAAAACAGGGCATACATAAAGAAAAGGGAAGTTTGCAATTACTGTTATTTGTTATTTAATAAAAATGAATAAATTTTACCAATACTCCTTGGATCCATCCTAATTTTACAGCACCTTTTTGAATCACATCATCATCAGGAGATTTTACTTGTTTGTATGAATAACGCTGAAAGAACAAAATAAAAATATACTGTATATATATATACATTACACATAAAAACCTATTGACATAATGTAAAAAATATTGTAAAGAAAATACAGTAATTATATTTATATTGATCTGAAAATAAAAGTTTGAATACATTTTAAATTTCTTAATATAAAAATTTAATGGAATTGAAATTTAAAAAATAAGCTAATTAAGTAATGATTTTATTATCTTAAAGCAAATTTCTTTTATTCTCAAATCTATGTTTTATTAAGTACTTATTATAATAATTAACTTAATTACTACATTGTAAATAAAAGAAAGGAAAATTTTATAAAGTTTAAGTTTTTACATTAATTATTTCATAACTAAAACAAAACCTTATAAATGTTATAATACGTAATAGAAAGTAATATTTTTATTTATTATTATAATTGGAACAGTATATAATTATTAATATTATGAAACAATTTCATTTACTTCTAATGTGCTTTAGGCCATTAAAACAATGGGTTTTAAATGTAATTTAAATTATAATGATGCTTTTCATTAATAGGTTATACATATATTAAAAAAATGTAAAATAAAATTATCTGTACAGAATTTTGTATCTTAATACTTTATTCAACAATGTAAAAAATAATTCAAAATCATATTGATAAAACATTGAACTGCTGAAAGTGCATCCTGCTTAAAAATTATTTATTTGTTATATTTCTATACTAAACTGATCTCAATGGCATATCCTGGGTTTAGAGAATATGGATGCTGCTCAAGGCAGATTTGGAAAGATTAAGGCATGCTCCCTGTCAATTTTCAGAGAATGTTACTTAATTACCTTAGAGTTACTTTAATTACTTAATCTTACTTAATTAATTAAAGTCATACAATATGCATTAAAGGGAGTGCTGTAGCACCATAAGCACCCGCTGGATATGCCAAAATGATTTGTTTCTTAATTGTTTCATTACGTATTTAATATCTACAGCAAGGAGACTGAATTAAATAACTAAAACATATAAGTGAAATAATGCTTTCATTAACTTATTCATTTGTTAAAAATCAATAAATCTGTTATAATACTTCAATAAACTTTTATAATTTCATTTTCAATCATCTTTTTACTCTTGGATGAATCACTACTGAGAATGATTAAATGATTACAAAGATAAGAATATGCTACAAAATAAAAAATCAAACTCAGATCATTTTGATAGAACATGATACATTATGTCATTAAGTATATGTGTGACATTTCATTAAACTGACTTAATGAAAATTGTTTCAGAAATGTAATGAAACTAAAGAAATATAAGGTATATATCTAAATAAACAGAAAATTTTGAAAAACAGATTGCAAAATATTGATACTCTTTATACAAGATGAAAATGATTAGAGTTATTTAAATGTGAAGTAAACGTAATTTTATTCCAATTTTTCTAATTGTCATTTTTTGTACTGGACTCTCAAATGCATCTCTAAGTTAAAGAAAAGATTTAAACTGAAATTGTGAAAAGTTATGTTTATCTAAACAACTGCTTTTATTATAATAATCTATAATTAACAGTGTTCAACAGTGTCTGCCCAAAGGCAAAGATTAGATTGCACAGAGGCAGTCTAAACATAATTTAATTTATACCTCATTTATTCAATTGGTCTTTTAGTTCTGGTTTTAAAAAAGCTTTTATATAAGAATGATTATTATTCAGATAATTTAAGATGTTAAAATTACATAATAAATTGTTTTTAAAAGAGAGAAAACTTAGTTATCTGTTTTTCATTCTGATTTTGGAGAATTCTAGCTGACATTTGCTGGAGTATTGTGATTATACTGTTAACATTAAGCAATTAACTCATTCACATATTTTTCTTATGATACATTTATGTCTTAGACTTACCCTTCATCTACTACAATTATTGTATGATTTTTGTATTTTTAAAATATAGAAATTGATTTTTGTACACAAGTATTATGCATACTTGAAACTAACTTAAATCCATTTTCATTACACTTTTATACTCCACACAACTCTCAAATTTTCTATAGAATTTATTTATTGTTTATTTTAATAAATGTTTATTATGAACTGTTATATTATATAATAATTACATTAGAAATAAATTAATAACAGTTTAAACAAATAAGTTATTTACTTTAGTGCTTGACTAAAAATATTTCTATTTTTTGTTTGAAGCAAATAATTTACAAATTACAATGAATATATAAGTATAAAAAGGTTATACAAAACTTTATATAATTATTTCTCAATTATAAATATGATTTATAATATTAAAGATTATGCTAATTTATTTTTATGATTTAAATACATTAATAGGATTATAAGTTAATGAAATTAATAGATTTTATATGGAATTTCATATGACAAATATAAACTGAGAGAGAAATTATTTTACAAAATGAAAGCAAAATAAAACAAAAAATGGAAATTGACAATTTTGATGTGATTCTCTAGTGAAAGGTATACAAGGTGTAAAATAAATTACATTAAAAAATTGCCAGGACGAATTCACATTTATAAAAAATATATTTCTTTTCAGACTAAACATACAATTGAGTCCAACTCCTTCTGTCCTTTGACACGCTTGTGGAGGCAATAACAAATCTACGGCAGACAAGTAGCCTGAAATAAAAGGTCGGTTCTGCAGTAGATTTGTTATTGCCTCCACAAGCATGTCAAAGGACAGGAGTTGGACTCAATTGTACGTATAGTCTGAAAAGAAATATATTTTTTCTAAATGTAAAATAAATTGTTAAATATTTTATATGATTATTTTATCATGTCTGTTTTATACTTTTTGATCATTTTGCACTCATTATACTATAAACACAGTATAGTATAGAACAGTGATTCCCAAATATACATTGGGACCCCAAGTGCATGGGGTCCCCAAATATTGTTATGTGATTGTGTAAATAATTCTTCATATAGGCTACATTATTCCTCTACTTAAAAAGTCTTCAAAAGTGTTGTATTTTTCTTTGGCTTTCTTTGACAGCCATAGAAAAAATATAGACAACAGTTGATTGAAGAAGATTAACACTCAACAAAAATAAAAAAAGAATTAAAGGATTTTATATCTGAAAATAAAAACAAAAAATGTCACAGCCAGTCAGAATCAGAGTTTCATCTAAGACACATGCTCTTTAATCTTCCAATCATACAAGTCTAACATCGCATTCCAGCAAACTGGAAGTGCCACCATTCTTTGTCTTTTGTTTCAAAGATTTAATCGAGCATTTCAAATACTGTACTTACACACATTTTCATTTTTAAAGTTTGTCATAACCTGTAACTTTCATGTTTTGTTTGAGATGAAAATCATTACTCTTCTGGATGATAACAATGGTGGCACATCTGGTTTAGTTACAGTACAATTCTACTTTACCTTCTAAAATTTACTTTTTTAATTTTTATGTTGGCTAAATATCAGTGTTTCGCATAGCCAATTAACACGATTAATTTTACGATTAAGGGGTTGAGGATATAGACTACATTGTGTAATTTTGGGGCTTGAGTATATGTAATGTGTTAACCTATGGGCAATAAAGGCAATTGTCTGGGGGGGCACCACATTAATCTTTTATAAACTCATTACTGTAGTAAGAATATCAAAATTGAAATTCAGGCCATGTCTGGAAACCCTAGATTGCCAGTTTGCCCAAGTGTAGGATGCACTAGAACAGTGCAAAGGTCGAGTTAAAAAACGAACAAGGATACGGAGGGTACCCAAAAATTCCCCCATACAAAAATGTTTGAAACCAACACTGTATATAGAGCTCCTTTATTCAAATTTGCCTGCGGCCCAATGAAGCTAAAACACGCCACTGCTGGTTGTGGTGTGTTTTTTAGCACAGTGGGTTGGTACTAAAAAAGTGTAAAAATGACATTATGTAATTTATGGACAATCCCATATACAGATTCCTAAAGATCCTCATAATTATTTATATAGTTAAATAAAACTGTAACAAAAACAAATAGAATCAACATTGTATTAAATTCCTTTCATGTTTCAAACTATATCATGTATATATTGCACAGTGCCTGCTACTTATAAGAAAAAGGAAATATGCTACAGATTTCTTAAAATATAGATTTCCATATAAGAAAGTTAATGATAGCATCTATCATTTTGTATAATTTGTAGCAAAGCTTTTGTGGGTTTCAAGATTCCAAAATACTTAGAAATATTATTATTTTTTTCACATTAAAAATTATCATTACAATTTTGATCAGTAAATTTATTGATAAGGTATAAAAACTAATAATTATACTTATACTGAATACTTATTATACATTTAATGATAGTGATTCTTACAATAGGAGATTTGAATTTAATTTTCACTTGTACAAACTTTACTCTTCTTCATTATAAAAAGTTCTCTTTCACTGTTAGTAATATTAGTTTCAAAATTAGAAAAGCATTAGACATAACAAAACGAAGTAAACTCATGCATTATTTTGAAGATAAATTATATAAAATGCTAGCAATTTAAAAAAAAAAGAGAGAGAGAAGCTCCTGAATATCAATACTAGAGAACAGAAGATTAAACTATCTGCAGAAGTTTCACAATAAATAGATTTATAGAAATAAGACATGCAGAAAGAACATAATAAACAGACAGAAGCAGAAGAGAAATTTATAATATTAAAGATTATGCTAATTTATTTTTATGATTTAAATACATTAATAGGATTATAAGTTAATGAAATTAATAGATTTTATATGGAATTTCATATGACAAATATAAACTGAGAGAGAAATTATTTTACAAAATGAAAGCAAAATAAAACAAAAAATGGAAATTGACAATTTTGATGTGATTCTCTAGTGAAAGGTATACAAGGTGTAAAATAAATTACATTAAAAAATTGCCAGGACGAATTCACATTTATAAAAAATATATTTCTTTTCAGACTAAACATACAATTGAGTCCAACTCCTTCTGTCCTTTGACACGCTTGTGGAGGCAATAACAAATCTACGGCAGACAAGTAGCCTGAAATAAAAGGTCGGTTCTGCAGTAGATTTGTTATTGCCTCCACAAGCATGTCAAAGGACAGGAGTTGGACTCAATTGTACGTATAGTCTGAAAAGAAATATATTTTTTCTAAATGTAAAATAAATTGTTAAATATTTTATATGATTATTTTATCATGTCTGTTTTATACTTTTTGATCATTTTGCACTCATTATACTATAAACACAGTATAGTATAGAACAGTGATTCCCAAATATACATTGGGACCCCAAGTGCATGGGGTCCCCAAATATTGTTATGTGATTGTGTAAATAATTCTTCATATAGGCTACATTATTCCTCTACTTAAAAAGTCTTCAAAAGTGTTGTATTTTTCTTTGGCTTTCTTTGACAGCCATAGAAAAAATATAGACAACAGTTGATTGAAGAAGATTAACACTCAACAAAAATAAAAAAAGAATTAAAGGATTTTATATCTGAAAATAAAAACAAAAAATGTCACAGCCAATCAGAATCANATAAAGGAATGAAGAATTTACTTCTTTATTTATGCAAAAAAAAATTTTTTTAATACCAAATTCTGTAATTAGAATCTAATTTTCAGAATCAAAACAAAAAAAAAGGAAGATATTTTAGAAATATTTTTAAAAGCAAGTCTTGTAATTAGATACGATTTGTTTAAAGATGAAAATTCTTAAAAAAGAATTGATAGAAACAAAATTAAATAAAGATTTAAAAAGGAAATTGCATATTTCATTCTGTAATAAATGTAAATCATTACAATGATTTAGTTCTGCTAATAAAAAAAAGGAAAGAAGAAACATATCATTATAATTTTCTTCAGTTTCATCGGCAAGTCTTTTTATTTTATTCGGTTTTTTTGAATTTTTATAGAAGATAATTACTTAATTTAAAAAATGTTTTTTTTTCAGAAAGTGTAAATTCTCGAAGGGCAATTAAAATCGCGGTTTCTAAAGAAACACGTTAATAAAACACAGTAAAAGGCGCTTATTTTCAATTGTTGAGTCTTGTTTGATGTAGAGGCGGTGTTATATTAAGATAAATTTAAACTGTTTTTCTTCAATTGAGTCGCAATTTTTATTTAAATTCAATTTATTAGCTTCTCCTATAAATATCAAATGTTGTAACATAAGAGGATAAAAGATGTACAACAATAATAAAAAATAGGACAAAACTGGTAAAAAAAAAATCTATTAATAAAAAAATCTTTTATTAAAATTATGATCCAATAAAATATATTAAATAATATGTTTTACATGTCAGAAAAGTAATTTATTTATGTATATAATGAATATTTTATGAGATTTTATATAATTTTTTAATTGAATAACACATTTAAAACATATGTGGTATGCAAAACTAGACAATAGCAATATATAATAGTCAATGTATAGTTATTGAAAGTTATATAAGTAAGTAACAGACTGATAAATGTGAACTTTGACATTTCCTTTTTTTTTTAGAAAGAATATTTTCTTTCTAAAAAAGATTCATTCTCTGCCATTTAAGAAGAATATGAGCATCATTTTCTTACATTCTTCTTAAGTAGTAGAGAATGATGTTCAAGATTGAACCTAATTTATACAAATTATAATCTCACAGTCAAATTTTTAGTTTAAAGTTATCTAAATAAGAATAAATCATTCCGTTTCGACAAAGACCCAGAAGGGAGGGTTTTCTTTGAATTGCTATAATCACTAGTTTCTTGGTATTTTCCTCGCCCTCCTTAACTTGCCTAGAGACATATTCTTCTTCCTAGATACTTGTATGGTCCTGTCTAGACCAGACTCACCTAAAGAAGGTTAAAATTCTGAGTGAGTCCGATTTGTTATTCAAAATTCCTGTTAACAGGAGGAGGATATGGGTGAATGCTTTTATCACTTCCCGTCTACTATTTTCTATATTTATGTCGGATGCTCTATATTTACTTTTATTGTTATGAAAATAAAATTCCAGTAGAGAAATGGAACGAGTATATTATCAATCAATGGTTTATTCTATTTTGATTTATCGCTCCATTAGATAACCATTTCTTGTTATTCATTCATACGTCTAATTTTTTTGAAAATGTAACAAGTATCCCGCTGGTCAGTCGGATTAATAATCGAGAATGATGAATAACCGATGACAAATGGCGTAGGTTGTTGCATTTAATCAAAATTTAATGGAATAAAAAAAAAACAAAAATGAATTCATATACAAAATTCTGTACAAGTTTCGCACCACGTGGAGCACACGTGTTTTTGTTTTCTTGACGTAACAAAGGTGAAGTTGACGTGATCGAAAGACCAAATCCAGTTCGTTGACAATAATAATCCCTTTCGGGCATAGAAAAATAGTAAACAGCTATTATCCGGATAGTAAACTAATCATATACTTGAATATGTGAAAAAAATAACATAGCTGTGAAAAAAATACTGCTTAAAATTGGAATTTGAGACTAAGAAAAATAATAATAACAATAAAAATCGATAAAAGTTAAATTTTTATATACTTAAATATTTTAAAATATATTTTTAGAATCTTCCTTCATCTTTGTTTTTTTTAAATTCTAAAAAGTATATTTAGTTTTGCATACTTAAACATGTCTATATATAAACTATATTATCAAGAAAATGTGCTGTGTATTATTGAGTAAATAAATGCAAAAAGTACTGTACTGTATATTCAAAATTGCTTTATAATGTGGTTCTTTTTATTTTAAAAAACATGTGGAAAATTTCGAATCAACATTCAACAAACAAAAACATTTTCACTGTTTGTTTCATTGTTTTATTACAAGCAAAATAATGCAGATTCTTTTCTTTTTTTAAGTGAGTTATTTTAGGAATTTTTTTTATGTTCTAATAGAAATTTAATATTTAAAAATGTTATATTTAATTTTTAAAATATAAAAACAAAAGTTTATTTTTGAATTAAAAATAAAACAATAAAAGTAATAGAAGTTTCTATTCATTTATTTACTTATTTAATCACAGAGTTTACTTTTGTAAAATAAAAATAAAAAATCTCATTTAAGTACTTGAAAATGCATGAATTATAAATTGTGGAATCAAAAAAGATAAAGGAATGAAGAATTTACTTCTTTATTTATGCAAAAAAAAATTTTTTTAAATACCAAATTCTGTAATTAGAATCTAATTTTCAGAATCAAAACAAAAAAAAAAGGAAGATATTTTAGAAATATTTTTAAAAGCAAGTCTTGTAATTAGATACGATTTGTTTAAAGATGAAAATTCTTAAAAAAGAATTGATAGAAACAAAATTAAATAAAGATTTAAAAAGGAAATTGCATATTTCATTCTGTAATAAATGTAAATCATTACAATGATTTAGTTCTGCTAATAAAAAAAAGGAAAGAAGAAACATATCATTATAATTTTCTTCAGTTTCATCGGCAAGTCTTTTTATTTTATTCGGTTTTTTTGAATTTTTATAGAAGATAATTACTTAATTTAAAAAATGTTTTTTTTTCAGAAAGTGTAAATTCTCGAAGGGCAATTAAAATCGCGGTTTCTAAAGAAACACGTTAATAAAACACAGTAAAAGGCGCTTATTTTCAATTGTTGAGTCTTGTTTGATGTAGAGGCGGTGTTATATTAAGATAAATTTAAACTGTTTTTCTTCAATTGAGTCGCAATTTTTATTTAAATTCAATTTATTAGCTTCTCCTATAAATATCAAATGTTGTAACATAAGAGGATAAAAGATGTACAACAATAATAAAAAATAGGACAAAACTGGTAAAAAAAAAATCTATTAATAAAAAAATCTTTTATTAAAATTATGATCCAATAAAATATATTAAATAATATGTTTTACATGTCAGAAAAGTAATTTATTTATGTATATAATGAATATTTTATGAGATTTTATATAATTTTTTAATTGAATAACACATTTAAAACATATGTGGTATGCAAAACTAGACAATAGCAATATATAATAGTCAATGTATAGTTATTGAAAGTTATATAAGTAAGTAACAGACTGATAAATGTGAACTTTGACATTTCCTTTTTTTTTTAGAAAGAATATTTTCTTTCTAAAAAAGATTCATTCTCTGCCATTTAAGAAGAATATGAGCATCATTTTCTTACATTCTTCTTAAGTAGTAGAGAATGATGTTCAAGATTGAACCTAATTTATACAAATTATAATCTCACAGTCAAATTTTTAGTTTAAAGTTATCTAAATAAGAATAAATCATTCCAAAAAATATAATTATAATAAATTAAAATATTAAAAAATAATTTAAATTTCATAAAATTCTGTATCTTAATATCTAATTTTTCTAAAAATAACCTTTAAAAAATATTTTAAAAAAGCTTATAATTTAAATAGAAATAAAATATTAAAAATATTAGATTACATTTAATTAATTAATTTTTTTTTATAAAAATAGTTCTAAAAAAATTGATGATGAAGTGCGTTCGATAGGGTCTAATTTGCACATTTTCTACTCTATATTTCGTTTGTATTTTGAGTTTTAAGAATATTTTAAAGATTAAATTCTAAAAAAATTATATATAAACTATATATATATAGATTTTTTTTGATGGAATAAACTTTTATCGAATCTTCTGCTGTCACAATAATTCGAGTGTAGCGAATCGAATGGAAGTATTAAAACTTGTTAGTGACCCGGAGATCAAGGATGTCGTCAACTTGAACTTCTAAAAAAACACTTTAAAAAATATAATAAAATTAATTTTTAATGCTTTTTTTAAATCTAATTATCGAGTTATAAGTCAATTCACCTAAAGTATACATATATTTGCGGATGCATATAATCTATGGAAGCCCTACGATACGAGGAGTTAATAATCATTCTAAAAATAAAATATTGACAATTGATGGAGTTTTTGAAGTGGAAATTAAAAAAAAATCATCTGAAATTTCATAGAGTAAAATAATGAGGAATTTGTATCGATGTTTTTCACTATTATTTTGGAATTTATATTCTTAGTTTACTCAACGGTCGATTTATATAAATTTTATAAATTTTAATGAATTTTTACTTGATTTTTTTTTTATAAATATCTTCTACGTACGAATAATTTGTAAGAAATTCTTTAGCTTTTGTTAAATGAGAAATACGTGATGAGAATCTTGTGTTTACAGAGATGAAGGAATAAAAGAATTTATTGGTTACGCTACAGAATAGGATGTTATCGCGATCTTACGTACATTTGATAATGTTAATGATTAAGAAAAGATTTTAAATAATTGTTTATCTTTAAAAAATTCAAATTAACTCTAAACTTAGACCGATTCTAAGTAGTGATCGTTAAATAATCACTAAGTCACGATGGTGATTTCAGCATCATTGAAGAATTTGACCTGCGATTGTTCACATTTTATAACTTTATTTTATTTCATTATATAGTATCTACAGTATCTAAAAATAAAAAAAATTACGTATTATAAATTAAATTTTTAATTTTTAATAAATAAAATTCAACTTTTCTTCTCCATTCGTAGATATTACGATGCTGATGCGACTATTCTCAAAAATCTCAAACTGAGTCGAAATTAAAAACAAAAAAAAAACTTAATATCTAGAAAACAAACTTAATTTTAATAAAGATTAAAGTTTTATTTCATTCTAATTAATTAATTTGTAAAAAAAAAAGTCTTAAAATTGCTACAAATTAACGCTTGTCACAAGCAATCCAATGCTGATGCTGGTATTACAAATGTTCTATTAAAATTATTCTAAAAAAATTCCCTATTATCTTAAGCTAAATAATGAAATTAATCTTTGACGTAGCCTGAAATTTTTTAGAAACTTTTTTCCTCTGAAATATTCACAAGAATAAACAAAGAATCGAATGAACTGAAGAAAAATCTGAGAATTGTTCGCAGCAAAGAATAGTTGCAATTTTTTGAATAAAAGCATAATTTATCTGTTTTATTTGTAATTAATGTCCAAAAAATCGATCTAAAAGTCACAAAATTAAAAAAGACAATTCTATATAAATTTAGATATTTATCCATTGATTTTATTTCTTAATCGAATAATTTTTATCATTATAAACATCGATTAATTACTTTAAGAAGAGTTAATTGCGAATTTTTAGGATAATTTTTTAAAAATTAAACGATTTTTCCAATCCAAAAATTTTCTATTAGAACATCTAATTGAGTATTTTGTTACAAATGATAATAAATCACAATAAATTACTGAATTTTTTTTAAAATATAGATTTATCAAACCATTCGAGTAGATCCAATAAAATATTTTTAGCATTTTTAAATGAATCGATAAGCGAGAAAATGTTATATATCGAACAGTCTATTCACATACATTCGTATAATTTATGTTGTCTATAATGGCAGATACTTCACTGATATTTTCCTCTGATTTAACATTCAACAAACTGTTTTTTTTTATTTATTCATTTTTGATCATTTACAAAAATTGTGAGGAATTTTAGAATTTAATTCACGAATAAAATTATATAATTCTATTGGAAAATACGTAAATGAAGGAACTTTGATTCTATTTAGAAGCATATAATCAAAGGACTAGAACTTCCTAAAGCATACAAATGGGAAAAATAGAATTCAAGTAAATCATACAAAGTTCCTGCAACAATACAAAAGAACTAGAATTCTCTTGCAAAGCGTAAAAGTGAAAGGACTAGAACTTTTTAAATTAAGAATTATACAAATAGAAGAACTAGGATTTAAACTGTACAAAGAGGAAGAGCTGGGATTCCTTGTTAAAGCATGCAAATAGGGAGACTAGAATTTCATCTTAAAGCGTATATAAGAAAAATTTAATATCCCATGTGTACGCTTTATGCGAAAATTTCAAGACTGTATGAAAATATAATCTAGATCTAATAATAAGTGTAAAACTACTACCACGAATTAATAAGGAATTAAGAACTTAAAGTATCTCAATATTTTCGCTAGCCGAATAAAATTCAAGCTAGCGAATTATTAAACTTATTGTTATTTTTACTCTTCAGTAAAGTATTTTCGAAATTCTTTAAAATACATAACTAAATATAAAGGGTGTTAAGATTATTCTAATGTAAATCAAATTTTAGCGTGTTAAATAGGAAAAAAAATTGTGATGTCATCTCTATAGAATCACGAATTCTTAGAGCATGACAATAACGCATTAATAAAGGTGAAAATTTTAGTTGTAAAGACGAGAAATCGTTGTTAAAAATAAATTTCCTCCAAGCTAAATGCGGTCGAGAGTCAAATATTGTCTCAATTTGAAAGTTATTTGTTATATTACAGCAGCAGTCGAAAGAATGATAGATATTTGAAGAGGAATGCAGAGATACAACTAACCGCAGATGACGATCATCGACTTCTTCATCTATCGTACCGACGAAACTTACTCTAGGCTACTGAATTCCAAATACGAAACGCCACCTGACAATATAAAGATTTCGTGATTTTCTACCCCAAAACAAAGACTTTGCATTAGAATTCGTGGCCTAACAATATTATATATATTGCGTTTGGTAAATGTACTTGTTAAGTGTGTCCATTGTCGGTTTGTCAAACGTGTTCTATCTTTGATGGTGGACCTACCGTTTGGCTTATAGAGCACGAACCCGGTCAATAGATGCAACTATCGATGATGGATTTTATTCTGTCTTTGAGAATTTAACATCGAACAAAGATTTAAATAACTAAAATTACATCTAAGCAATTCGTATCCATTGATTTGTGATGATCTTATCGATCTAGATTACAATAAATGTTCCTACTAATGATTTACAATCAGTCAAGTTTGCTCGTGGCGTAATCTTGCGAGGCACTTCAATGACGTACACAAAAATTACGTCATACANGTTTTATTTCTAGAGATAGAAACTAATAAAAATTCTTAATATTACAAAGAGTTTAAGGAATATGTTACGGTAAAAAAAAACTGTATAAATCATAATTTTAATATATTAAAAAAACAGCTTAAAACATAATTAAACCTATTACGTTATAGTATAAACTTTACAGCTATTTATAAATTACATAAAAACGAATGTCAACACCAGCTATAGTCAATGAAAGGGTCGACAGGAAAGAAATTCGATGTAAATATTTTCTAAGAAATGTTTAAAACTAAAAAGAATATCAATTTGTTCTCTATAATAATATTGATTTATTTTTATATTAAAAAAATATATATATATATGTTATTTAAATGCAATTAATTATTATATACGCCAGAGAATAATGTGACTTTTAATTCTGTCACGTATAACTTAATCAAGGACATAGAAAATGTTGATTTAAATTCATTGTATGGCACGCATGGAACATTTTAGTCACGGAAATTCGACTAAAATTAACAGAATTTTATTCGAGACTTGTTAATATTTATATTGAAGAGGTGGGTCCAGTTTTGATAAAAATAGAAACAACTTATCTTCTTATACAATTTTCAAAGAAGACGAGTAATTGGATTTTTTTAAAGGTCTTATCAGAATTGTATAATGTTAATGTAAGGTGCATGGTGTTCAGGAAACTCAATATAACATCCCCCCACACTTTACAACTTTTCAAATAAATGTTTTAGAATTTAAATTTGTATTAATAAATTAATTATTTAATTTTATTCCTATTCAATTATTAAGAATATTACACGACTCAGGTGCGAAATATCAATAGAAAAGTAGGTCAAAAAAAAGTACGAAGGGCGTATCTTCATAATTTTATTTAAAGATACTTTTAGATTTCAAACATCTAAATTTAGAATATATGTAGAAATATCGACTGAAATATTTTTTTATGATTTATAAACTATAATTTTCTTAGGGAAATGAAATTAGAAACAATCAAAATAATTATTAGATTATGAAACGATGGTGCTATTTTTATTGATTTACTACAGAATTCCAATGAAAGAAAATAAATAATTGGACATAATCGGCTTCATTATTATTTTTTTCAAGATTTATTGATATTATATTAAATATAGATAAGAATGAATGAAACTATAACAAACTACGGAATCGATTAATTAGATGTACTGTATAGTATTAAATTAGTACATCAGATAATAGAAAAATTCCTTTAAAGGTCAATCAATAAATCTTTATTGGTCTAAAAATACTAGCGAAAGGATAACATGGATTATTCCTCTTTCAGTGTTTCTTAAAAGACAAAATACAGAGCAAAGTGACACAATGAGATACCATTTTGTATTAGGGAGTTCCGTTGTACTGTACTGTACATGGGGGTCCCCCCATTAAAATTTGCCTTGGCCCCGTAACGCTACAACGGTTTAAACTTCGTTTTAAGGCTCGTCTTTTTAAGTTTTCAAATCTATCCAGCAATTTGAGTTCTGTTTTAGCGTTGTTTCATACCTTTATACTTTCAGTTATTTACATCTGATATATCGATATTAATTAAATGAATACAATATACGAGTTAAAAACTTAAATGTTATTAGATATTTCTTCGAAAAAAAGACTAAAAACGTTAGTGTTAACGTAACAGCGTCGACAGACCAAAACGAAATGATTTATAATTGGCGGTGCGAGCAGACATTTCCTTTTCGACTATCGAAACTTCCCTCAATTTTTTCGAGCAGCCATAATTTTCTCCATTCCGGCCAATCAAATTTCGACTAAATATTGGCGTGTTCCCTTTTTTGTTGTCCTCCATTATACGATTAAGACTATAATCAAACGGTGGTTTCCTGTGTTATCGGTTCTTCAATAGCGGGTCGTCGGGTCCAGCCAGCACTTTGCAAACTGTCAACCCGTTTCTATTTATTTATTCTCGACAGAGAGATTATTTAGGAATCATTAGACCGATTAATTGTTTTAAAGAAATTCCTACGTAAATATATTATTAAATATAATATATATTTTTTAAAAGTGAAATAAAAAGATTCTATCAAATAACAGAGTGAACTTCGATAAACGAAGATCATTTTCTTTGTAAGTGTAATATGTTAAAAATGTATTGTATTGCTTTTTAAATATCAACGTCCAACTGACAATGCTTTTGATTAACTGCATACGATCCTAGCATAATTAGAATACAGTCGACCCCCCTCTAACACTGTTGATTATTCCGTTTTATATGAATTTCATGTTGTACGAGTCACTTAGATTTTACAAATACGTGAGCCATTCACAGCCCGGCACATGTATTTGTAAAATCTAAGTGACTCCTACAACATGGAATTCATATAAAATGGAATAATCAACAGTGTTATAGGGGGGTCGACTGTATTACAGAAGTATTCCTAGACTATTCAAATATTAAATTAAAATTTTGTTAAAGTTATATATTGATGCTTCTTGTAAAGTCATTGTAATTTGAATAAATTAATTATGTAAAATAATTCTAAACATACATTCATTACTGTTAATTTTTAAATGATTGCTGGAATTATCAGCATAAATTCTTAAGGATTTCAATAATAATAATATAAGAAAAAATTCGATAATTATATGCTTGAAATTTCTCAAAATGGAAGAAAATAGAAGAGAATATTCTCAATTCTCTTGTTAGTTTTAACAATGATTCAATGGATTATTGTAAAACCAAGAATAGATTTAATGGCTAATCACTTGAATATATATAAAATATTAAAGATTAACATGTTTTAAATATGTGTTAAGATAATTTTCTCCGTAATTTAGGCCATTTACATATATATTAAACTTTTCCTCACTCCCATCACGTAATGATTTTCATCAATGTAAGCGATAATAATTTATAATGTCTTTTAATTTGTTTTAAACTAGAACAGATAAATTATCATTGATACGAATGATACATTCGTCTAATTTTTTAGCTTAAATTGCTACAGGCTCATAACAAATTTCATTAAACTTTTAAAAATAAGTTCATGTAAGTTTTTCGTCATAATATAAAGTGATTTTTCCTTTAAAGTTTACTAATATTTTTTACATTTAAAAAATGCTAGGATGATCATTTCTACAATTTGTAATTTTTTACTGCTATAGATTTATATTAATTTTATGTATTGAAATTTTAAAATAATGATGTCGTTAAAGTAAGAAGAAAAACTTTCAACTGAAAATTCATTTAACCAATTTAAAAAAAAAAAAAACATTTTTTTTATATTAATAATACGGCCTCGGAGCGATGCAAACCTTTAATGATGTACTGAAATGTAACTAATATTACGTATACAAATGAATGCAAAGTTATTTAATTATGTCGGAAATTACAGTAGACAAAAGTGTAATGGATGTGTAACTTTTTTTTTTTAAATTATTACATAAAATGTCTTTGATTCGGATACATTCATCACCATCTGTTTGTATCCTGTATCTGTGAGGATCAGGGGGATCATCGACCCTTAAAGGTGTGAATAAAAATTGTATATTATACACAACAACCTACATACAATATATATATATATATATATTGATTAAACNTAAAGTTTATTCTGGAAAAAAATAAAATTAAATTAAAGTTTATATTTAAAATTAGCATATTAGGTATCCTGAACATAAAAATTCAAAGTACTTTAAAAAAAATACGTGACTAAAATTAAATAATTGCACTTAATTCCACGTTTGAAAGAAAAGAAAATAATAAAAAAAAAATTAGGCAGGAGTTATTAATTATGCAACCTTCAAAAGGACAATTAAGTTGTTACTGATAAATTATCTTAAAATATGTTCTGTACAATCATTAAGATATTTGTAATTAGAAGAGCATTTTAAACATTAGCATAATTAAAATAGCTGTGAGAAACTTCATCCAATTCTAAAAATGCCTTTAGAACTACTTTAAAAATCATTATACAGAGCTATTATGTATAGAGAAAACAACTTTTACAAGAAAAAGTACAAAGAAAAAAATACAAGTTAAAAAAAACAAACAAAAAAAATAACTGAAAAAAATGAATAAAACTTTGACAATAAACTTTTAATATTTTTTATACATTATGTACTTTTTGAATTAATGAAGCATACATTTATTCATGCACAAGAAATAAATGATAACTCTTATTTTAAGAAATAAAAAATAAAATTTACTGCTCTTATTTAGAAAGAACACAATAAATAAAAGCAGTATTTATAAGGAAAACTTTCATCAAAAAAATAAAATAAAATTATTTTAATAAAT
>NW_019384435.1:386548-404529 GCF_000671375.1 Centruroides sculpturatus
AAAAACTAAAAATATTAATATAATAAACAAATAAAATGTTTTTTAAAGAGAATTTCAAGTTTTAATTTATTAATAAATTTAAAACGTTTTCTAGAAGCGAATGACTTTTAAACATGATTCAGCGTGAAATTATGCATTGGTGTATAATTTAAAACTATACAAGAGTAATTGCTCTTAAATATGTATTGTCTGAATTCGTAACGCTATTACAATTCAATTTGTTACATGGAATAAAATTTGTTTCCAAGCTTATATTTCAATATAATGAAATACAATATAATTATAAATAATTAAATTTAAATAAAATAAACACTTAATTAGTTAAAAAAAAAGTTTATTTTATTGTTTAATTAGTAAATATAACGCTTCATGAAATACGCAGACACGTTGAATGGCACATTTATTTCTGTTCCTGACTTTTTAGAAGGTTAAAGTTGTAATTACATAAAATTCTAAAGCTTGTTTTCTTAAGAAAACAAGCCTTAGAATTTTTTTATACTTAACAAAACATTCAACTCAATTTAAAAAACGAAAATTAAGCTTTAAATAAGTATTTTTAAGTTTTATTTCTAGAGATAGAAACTAATAAAAATTCTTAATATTACAAAGAGTTTAAGGAATATGTTACGGTAAAAAAAAACTGTATAAATCATAATTTTAATATATTAAAAAAACAGCTTAAAACATAATTAAACCTATTACGTTATAGTATAAACTTTACAGCTATTTATAAATTACATAAAAACGAATGTCAACACCAGCTATAGTCAATGAAAGGGTCGACAGGAAAGAAATTCGATGTAAATATTTTCTAAGAAATGTTTAAAACTAAAAAGAATATCAATTTGTTCTCTATAATAATATTGATTTATTTTTATATTAAAAAAATATATATATATATGTTATTTAAATGCAATTAATTATTATATACGCCAGAGAATAATGTGACTTTTAATTCTGTCACGTATAACTTAATCAAGGACATAGAAAATGTTGATTTAAATTCATTGTATGGCACGCATGGAACATTTTAGTCACGGAAATTCGACTAAAATTAACAGAATTTTATTCGAGACTTGTTAATATTTATATTGAAGAGGTGGGTCCAGTTTTGATAAAAATAGAAACAACTTATCTTCTTATACAATTTTCAAAGAAGACGAGTAATTGGATTTTTTTAAAGGTCTTATCAGAATTGTATAATGTTAATGTAAGGTGCATGGTGTTCAGGAAACTCAATATAACATCCCCCCACACTTTACAACTTTTCAAATAAATGTTTTAGAATTTAAATTTGTATTAATAAATTAATTATTTAATTTTATTCCTATTCAATTATTAAGAATATTACACGACTCAGGTGCGAAATATCAATAGAAAAGTAGGTCAAAAAAAAGTACGAAGGGCGTATCTTCATAATTTTATTTAAAGATACTTTTAGATTTCAAACATCTAAATTTAGAATATATATAGAAATATCGACTGAAATATTTTTTTATGATTTATAAACTATAATTTTCTTAGGGAAATGAAATTAGAAACAATCAAAATAATTATTAGATTATGAAACGATGGTGCTATTTTTATTGATTTACTACAGAATTCCAATGAAAGAAAATAAATAATTGGACATAATCGGCTTCATTATTATTTTTTTCAAGATTTATTGATATTATATTAAATATAGATAAGAATGAATGAAACTATAACAAACTACGGAATCGATTAATTAGATGTACTGTATAGTATTAAATTAGTACATCAGATAATAGAAAAATTCCTTTAAAGGTCAATCAATAAATCTTTATTGGTCTAAAAATACTAGCGAAAGGATAACATGGATTATTCCTCTTTCAGTGTTTCTTAAAAGACAAAATACAGAGCAAAGTGACACAATGAGATACCATTTTGTATTAGGGAGTTCCGTTGTACTGTACTGTACATGGGGGTCCCCCCATTAAAATTTGCCTTGGCCCCGTAACGCTACAACGGTTTAAACTTCGTTTTAAGGCTTTTTAAGTTTTAAAATCTATCCAGCAATTTGAGTTCTGTTTTAGCGTTGTTTCATACCTTTATACTTTCAGTTTTTTACATCTGATATATCGATATTAATAATTAAATGAACACAATATACGGGTTAAAAACTTAAATGTTATTAGATATTTCTTCGAAAAAAAGACTAAAAACGTTAGTGTTAACGTAACAGCGTCGACAGACCAAAACGAAATGATTTATAATTGGCGGTGCGAGCAGACATTTCCTTTTCGACTATCGAAACTTCCCTCAATTTTTTCGAGCAGCCATAATTTTCTCCATTCCGGCCAATCAAATTTCGACTAAATATTGGCGTGTTCCCTTTTTTGTTGTCCTCCATTATACGATTAAGACTATAATCAAACGGTGGTTTCCTGTGTTATCGGTTCTTCAATAGCGGGTCGTCGGGTCCAGCCAGCACTTTGCAAACTGTCAACCCGTTTCTATTTATTTATTCTCGACAGAGAGATTATTTAGGAATCATTAGACCGATTAATTGTTTTAAAGAAATTCCTACGTAAATATATTATTAAATATAATATATATTTTTTAAAAGTGAAATAAAAAGATTCTATCAAATAACAGAGTGAACTTCGATAAACGAAGATCATTTTCTTTGTAAGTGTAATATGTTAAAAATGTATTGTATTGCTTTTTAAATATCAACGTCCAACTGACAATGCTTTTGATTAACTGCATACGATCCTAGCATAATTAGAATACAGTCGACCCCCCTCTAACACTGTTGATTATTCCGTTTTATATGAATTTCATGTTGTACGAGTCACTTAGATTTTACAAATACGTGAGCCATTCACAGCCCGGCACATGTATTTGTAAAATCTAAGTGACTCCTACAACATGGAATTCATATAAAATGGAATAATCAACAGTGTTATAGGGGGGTCGACTGTATTACAGAAGTATTCCTAGACTATTCAAATATTAAATTAAAATTTTGTTAAAGTTATATATTGATGCTTCTTGTAAAGTCATTGTAATTTGAATAAATTAATTATGTAAAATAATTCTAAACATACATTCATTACTGTTAATTTTTAAATGATTGCTGGAATTATCAGCATAAATTCTTAAGGATTTCAATAATAATAATATAAGAAAAAATTCGATAATTATATGCTTGAAATTTCTCAAAATGGAAGAAAATAGAAGAGAATATTCTCAATTCTCTTGTTAGTTTTAACAATGATTCAATGGATTATTGTAAAACCAAGAATAGATTTAATGGCTAATCACTTGAATATATATAAAATATTAAAGATTAACATGTTTTAAATATGTGTTAAGATAATTTTCTCCGTAATTTAGGCCATTTACATATATATTAAACTTTTCCTCACTCCCATCACGTAATGATTTTCATCAATGTAAGCGATAATAATTTATAATGTCTTTTAATTTGTTTTAAACTAGAACAGATAAATTATCATTGATACGAATGATACATTCGTCTAATTTTTTAGCTTAAATTGCTACAGGCTCATAACAAATTTCATTAAACTTTTAAAAATAAGTTCATGTAAGTTTTTCGTCATAATATAAAGTGATTTTTCCTTTAAAGTTTACTAATATTTTTTACATTTAAAAAATGCTAGGATGATCATTTCTACAATTTGTAATTTTTTACTGCTATAGATTTATATTAATTTTATGTATTGAAATTTTAAAATAATAATAATAATCTAAAAATACAGCTCAATAAACGTGATCAACAGAATTTTCTTTTTCATTTTTGACTCTTTCCACTCAGTAGATACTAAAAGGTCCTTCTATCAACAGATGAAAAATACACTCAAGTATTAAATTCTTAAGTCAATAGCAAATATTGATTTCTTGAAGATTTGTTAATTTTTTCCAATCTTATAATATTGAAATAATAACAATAATAAATGTAAAAATATCATAGAATTATATTTACAGATACTAGACGAACATTTATTGCCATTTGGACTGATTCCAAAAGGTTTTATTAAAATAAATCTCTCACATAACATCAATTGATTTATACTTTTTGTAATATTTATTAATTAATTACTCTTTTCAAAAAAAAAACTTGATTAAATTTACAATATCTAAAAAATAAGCTCATAAAATATTTATAATAATTCATAGAAAAGTCTTCAAACTAAATTAAATCAATGAGTATTATTTTTTCCTACTTCAATAGAATAATTTAATTTAAAAAGACGAATTATTTCTAGTAATTCTGCTCTATTTTATATTAATTTAAAGATAATAAGAAATTGCAATTGATGCAATTTTCAATTGTGCAAAATCCAATTTGTTACACTATTTTTGTTTTATGGTAATTAATAAAATCAATGAACCGACGTAGAAAATAATCATATTAATATAATAATAATAATAAATTACATTAAATTTAATATTCGTGTTTAATTTAGAATAATTTTTAATAATTTTTTTTTATAAAACTTTAAATTTTGCTTATTTTACACCCTTCAAGGAGCAAAGATAGTGAAGAATCATATGCAATAAGTAACTATAAACAAAGAAAATACTTATCTGATGCTATCTAAAATATGACAATAAGAATTACAATTTATTATTATAAGCATTTTATGCTATAAATTAACATTTACTTTGATATAACAATAAGAATTTTTTTAAAGATAAAAGTACTATTAATATGCTACTAATCCTCATAACGTTATATAATAGCGGATATTCTAATAATACAAATTTATATACATAGAAAATTACTCTAAAAAAAAAAAAAATCATAAATTTAAATACAAGTCGACCCCCCTATAACACTGTTGATTATTCCGTTTTATATGAATTCCATGTTGTACGAGTCACTTAGATTTTACAAATAAGTGTGCTAGGCTGTGAACGGCTCACGTATTTGTAAAATCTAAGTGACTCGTACAACATGGAATTCATATAAAACGGAATAATCAACAGTGTTATAGGGGGGTCGACTTGTATTAAATAATAAAATTTCTTTACAATTAATCAAAAATTGTACTGAAGTAGGTACAGTATACATTCTTTGAATGGACCTACTTCAGTATAGATAACAGAAGAAGTTCTTTTTTTTTTAATTTATGTTAATAAATTTCCTTAGAAATAATTTTAAAATAAAATAAACGTCACAATACGAGAATAATCAAAGTGTCACGAATAACTAAGAACTTCACGACATTAGGCCAAATACGCAGAGTTTTCTTGAAGCGTGTTTTTGGATCTAGGCCAAAATTACTTGTTTGAGCAAAATTGTGCAATTTTAAAATGGAAATTGCTTATACTCGTATTAAAAAACTATTGTTTAAAATATTATAAAATTAAAATTTTGATGAATTTTTTTCTTTTTTTTTTCCTAATTAACTTATCAAATTCTTCGAAATTCTTCGGATTAATTTTACATTGTTTTACAATGAAGATAAGGTACTGTATTCATTTTTAACTCAACGTTTGTGAAGGAAGGTCGAATGATATCATAATAATAACAATAAAAACCCTTTTCCTGGAAGATGATATTTACATTTTATGTAATTAAAATTTAAAAATGATGCCATTAATTAAAAGAAAACTCTTAAAATTTTATTTAAAAAAATAATAAAATATTTTATTTTGTTTATAATTTTCATGAAAATTCATAAATTCTGCTTTAATTTGTTTTAAAATGTTATTGATTCTTTATAAATTTATATTTATACAGTTGAAATGATTTTATATTTTAATAAGTACATACTCGAAGACGTAATTTCGTATGCTTGCCAGAGAAATTTAAAACTATTTCTTTTTTTTTTTTTTTTTTTTTTACTCATCAAAAACAAATTTTCTCTTAAGTTTATCCAAAAAAAATCGTTAAATTTTTCACGTTTTTTTCTTACTAAAAATATTAAAATTGTCCAATTTCTTATTTAAAAATTAAATAACCTCATTTATTTCATTCCAAAATACACGAGAATTATTATTATTATTACAGTCGACCCCCTATAACACTGTTGATTTTTCCGTTTTATATGAATTCTATGTTGTACGAGTCACTTAGATTTTACAAATACGTGTGCCGGGCTATGAACAGCTCACGTATTTGTAAAATCTAAGTGACTCGTACAACATGGAATTCATATAAAATGGAATAATCAACAGTGTTATAGGGGGTCGACTGTATTATTATTTTTAATTGACTAAAGTAGAAAATATTAAAATCCGTAATTAAGTCTACGTTTTAAAAGAAGAATATTCGATTTCTAATAAAACTAAATCTTAAACCAAGTAAAAAAAAAAAGGGGGGTTATAACACAAAATTTAAAATCTTTTCGTTGAATGGAAACCATTCATAAATTTCTAATTAAAAAGTACGACTACAGAATCATCGAAATCGAAAAACATAACGTAAGGAAAGCTTGTCACGTCTCTTGTATAATTTCTTAATATTCTCACGTAGTGTGGTACGTATCACGTGTCGTATACAAGTCGAATCAGTGGCAACCACGTGATTAGATTATTAAGTTTTCGTAACGCTTCAATACGTCGAGAGCAAAGTCAAACCGGGAACTTCAATTAATGATTAGTATATACGTACACATAAATACTGTAGATACATAAATTGTACTAGAATAAGCCAGTTTTATAGAAAAACCTTGACTTATAACCTGGCACTCGACATACTTGTGCCTCGTCTTTCCCGTATCTATCACAATGATTTTTTTTTTAAATTCACGTGACAAAACGTCATAAAACCTTCTCCTAAATGGACCCGTGATTAACAACTAAGTATGACTTTTTATGACCTCACGCGAGTCGAAAGTCACGACCTTAACCTCACGTCGTGTACGTGACGTTTACGTATAGAAGCTTCTATATTTTCAATTTATAAAAATATTTAAAAGTTTTAATATATAATTTAGAGTAAGAAAAATTTCCCTCAACGTGACAACCGCGTGTTAAGGAACTATTTAGAAATACGATAAAAAAAAGATTTACTCGAAAGTTATGTCAACAATTTAATCTGACATTAAGAATCTCGCCTTAAAATGTTAATGTTGATGGAAAAATTATCAAATATACGTAGATAAATGTATAAATAAAAGAGCTTTTTGGATTATTATTGTTTAAAAATGTTAAAAATTGCACGCATTTTTATTCCTTCATTTTTAACAATTAAATATACAAAATTACCACATTAATCCTGTACTTTGATTATTTTTACGCTGTTTCCAACGATTCAAACTGTTGTACCTAATGGCTACAGACTTATGACATTGAAAACAAGTTTATAAAGATTAATTTTACATATTAACAGGCATTTTAAAATCATATATATCCAGGAATATACACTAAAACTTTACATTAATGCACATTTATGTACAATTACTTGATGGTTGTAGTATGCTTTGATTATAAAACGTTTGTTAAATTTACATAAAATATGTACTAAAAACTTTTATAATTAACATTTTCTAAATTTATAACTTTATTAATATATTATAAATGGATTTATTTTAATAATAACATTAAAAGTTGTACAAATATCGCGCAGACTTCTCCATTTTATCATTAATACACCACAACATGGANTTTACGCTGTTTCCAACGATTCAAACTGTTGTACCTAATGGCTACAGACTTATGACATTGAAAACAAGTTTATAAAGATTAATTTTACATATTAACAGGCATTTTAAAATCATATATATCCAGGAATATACACTAAAACTTTACATTAATGCACATTTATGTACAATTACTTGATGGTTGTAGTATGCTTTGATTATAAAACGTTTGTTAAATTTACATAAAATATGTACTAAAAACTTTTATAATTAACATTTTCTAAATTTATAACTTTATTAATATATTATAAATGGATTTATTTTAATAATAACATTAAAAGTTGTACAAATATCGCGCAGACTTCTCCATTTTATCATTAATACACCAGCAAATAAATTTGTAAAAATCCAGATTATATATAAAATGATAAAAATAATTCAATCTTTTAAGAGTCCTATATATATATATAAATATAATCTTTATTTAATTAATTTTAAAGGAGAAATTATCAAATATTCTTTATATCTTCATCTCTTAATCTATGAAAGTTAATCTTGGATTACAGCATCCAAGAACAATCCAAGATAATTAATTTAATACTTTAAGAGATGAATATAGAAACTTGGATTTTGGAACGAAGGTTTAAATGGATGTAGAAATAATAATAATAATAATAATAAAACGTTTCATAATGTCTTCGTTTAATTCAGTTGCAATTTGATAGGTCATAATTAAAGATTCTTCTGGTAATCCAACTTTTAAAATTGGATTAGAGGATGAATTCCTTTAATCAAAAAATAACAAACATTTTCATCTAAAATCCAATACTTAAAGTTGGATTTTTAGATGGACATAAAAGTTTTTTTTTATGATTTCTTCATAAAATTTATTTTAAAAATAACTTTGATGTTGTAAAATTTATTGCAAAGGTTGTTGTATGACTCGAGTTTTAAACCGGTCTCTAAAATTCAATTCATTACATTAAATCTAACGTTTTTATCAATTTTATCTTAAGTTCATTTAGAAATTTTTATTGACGTTTGATGCAATAAATAAATAATGAAGTGATAAGTATCAAAAGTTTTTTTCCTTAAAAAATTCATTTTAATTTAAAATCATTTAAATTAAAATTCAAACTTTAAATTGCATTGACTGAATACAGTTTAAAGTTTACCTTTTAAAAAATCAATATTTTAATGAATAAATAATCTAAAAATATAGAAATATCTAATTTTATTCTCTTCTTTGTCAGTTTATGAACTAGATTTTCGTGAAGAATAAATACGATTCGTGAAAAAAAAAAGAATAGAAATATACGTTTTATATTAATGTAATTTCCAAAAATTTATGTATTATTAGCTTATCAAACTTTATTAACAATCTAGGTTATGTCAGTATATTTGATAGGCCATAATTAGGTTTACATTGTTAAATAAAAACGTCAAATAACTCGTAACCAATTCTTACAAGCTTAGTTCCTTTCTGGTATTGGTAAACTTATATAAATAGCCTACATATATATATAAGGATGTGAAATATTTCACAACATTTAATTATAAGTAAGTTACTTAAATTATGCTGGTTTAAATGATATGAATATAATAATTTAGAAAGAATGAAAATTTTCATTCAATGCAAATGAGTATTTGACTGGGTTTCGTAAAGATCTTCTTGAAGGAAGTGGCACAATTTTTATGAGTGAATATTGAATTAAAATATTTAAAAAAAAAAAGTTTTGGATAATAAATTTCTTTGACTTTTTTCCCTGTATAAAAGCTATTTTATTTTTTTTTTCTTTTATTTCTAATTGTTTCAACTTTTCCGCAAGTTTGTAATATCATCTTATCTCATGTTGCAATTAATGGTCAGATTATAAAATATTTTAGAAGGGATATAATTATCTCCTGTACTTTCTGTAAATTATATATATATTTTTTTTAATAAGACAATCTATGTTTAATATTAAACTAGTAGAGAAATATCTCCTATTTAAATTCTCAGCATTCATCCTTACCCTTTGCACTCGTCTCGTATCTCTATGTAACATAGAAGACGAATGAAATATTTTAAAAGAAAAAGAAAATATTTCGGTTCATCGTGTTAAAAACTATGACTTAAAATACCATAAGTAATATAACAATCGCTCATTGTATGCTTTGCTATTTAAAACTTCTAGAAAGTAATGCAATGAGGAAATATAAAAGTATGAATGGCATTGTTTCGTAAGTGTAAAGATTTTTAGAAGATGCTTACAAAAGATTTATTTATATTCTTTACTACCGACTCGATAATAATTTGACACGAAAGATATTTAAAAACTGTTTCCATGAAATCCAAATGGAAACGAATTCTATATATATATATATAAAAGTGGATATTTATGGATGTACAACGCGTGAACTTTTGTAAGATTACGATTTTGTACATCAAAGAAACGCCTACAAGAGAGTTAAGGAACAAAGTGACCGCTAACCTGTCTTGAAATTAAAGGTGGAGTTCTTAAAGACAAGCAATCAGACAATTTGGGTTAAAGTGACGTCAGAAAGTTACTCCCTCGGGTTAAAAAAATTGAAATTTAGTAGTTTAGACGGATCAAATTGTAAATCCAACATGATAGAAAAATGAATAAAATTTCCAAAAATTTATAAATATAAAGCATATCAACTTATATTCCTTCCTTCCTCCTTTTTTTTTTAGATGAGAAACAAGGAAATAAATTCCTACGAAGAAAAGTGATTAAGGAGGCCTACTTTCCAGGGTCTATCATTAATTCATAAGATCTAAGATTTGTATCTGTTATCTTACATATATCTCGAGGCGTGGTATTACAATATGAAAATTTGTCAACTAGAAATAGTAATAACATATATTGACGAGGAGAGTTTAATTTTCTTTTTTTTATGTGTGTTTTTCTTTTTAGATTTTGTTTAATTCCAAAAGGTCTTAGACTGATAATAATGATGAAACGTCGCTTCCAAGACTTTATGTTGAAAGGAAATTCAAAAAGTAAATTCCATAACATGATGAATTTTTTGAAAATTCAAGTTATTTTTTATTAAAAATTATATTTTTATACATAATTTTAATATTTGTATGATGTATCTTTAAAATATTTATATTTATTAATACGTAATTGAAGTATGCATCTTTCAATTGAATGTAATTCAAGACAAGAGATCAATAATAAAGATTATTCATTCAAAGTGTTTTCAGTAATTTAAGAGTAAGGGTGATGAATTTTTATGAAAGTCCTTTCGTTGTAATTGAATAGATGCATAAATATACCGTTAAACAACGGAAAATTTACGAGGGATTTAATTTAATGCTTGAAGGAGGAATATATATATGCCTTTGGCAATCTTTAAAAAGATGGCACAGTATATAATGTGAAAAAATCCACATTAATGCCAAGTTTGATAGTGGCAGAAATGAATAATCAGATGAACCATTCAATAATATGAAGAATTGAAGAAAAAACACGCGTGTCCATCTTAGTTATTTAATTTGTGATCAAGAACCACAAAATGACATTAAGAAAAAAAAAAGAAATATAATCGATTGTCATTCAATTTTTATATTCAATAGTTGAAAAAAAAGAGCAATAAACGAGAAGAGCAAGCGGAATACAAGATTATTATGCTGGAAGCAGTTTAATCCATTTGAAGACAGGTTCTTTGTTGCTCGGTCCCTCGGGCTTCTAACAATATGCGGTCATTGCATGATTAAACCAAAATAACGTTATTTGGGGTCGAGGGGTACTACATAACAATAATTTATTTGCTGATACAAAGCGTAACGTTTGACTATAAAAGGCAAGAAAAATGTATGAACACGCAACATACATCATAAAATCATTTTGATGAATGCGTTCAGAAACTTTTGTAATGAGCAATAAAGATTTCATAAAATTAATTTTAATTTGTAATGTGTAATCTAAGATGTAAATCTTTATGAATTATTATTATTTAATTCTGACATTTTTAAATTTATAATGAAAGATTTAAAGAATAATATGTTCTTGCAATTTACTAAGATTTCTTTAATTAATGCCAACATTTATTTATCTGTTTTTCAAAGCATAAATGCAAAAGAAAACATTAAAATACTTTAATATAGTTTCGGTATTCGTATAAATTATTGATATTCGAATACATAAACGGTAAAGATTTACGTTAATATATGATTAAAATATATTTCTAATAAATTCGAAGTTGCATCCATTGTATAAACTTACATTTCTAATTCAAATCTTCAATATAGAAATAAAATTCGTCACATTGTCTTAATTTATTTAAAATTTTGTATAGAAATGGATGTAAAACTTATCCAAATTTTCCCAACATATTATTAAATAAAGAAGTTTTTTTAGTTAATATTAAATAAAATAAACATCACAAATGACATTCAGGTAGAATATTACTTAGGATATCAGTTAGAAGACACTAAATTATGTTATATATAACTACATTATCATACAGTATAAAATATTTTAATGTTGATCATATGTAAGAATGTTAATCAATAATTAAATTTCGCAAAATATCATTTAACATATAGAGTATATAAAAGTAAATAAAATAATTATTCACCCTATATACGAATATTACGTAAGAGATCCTATTTGCAAATAAAGCAGTTGTTAAAATTGTTAAAATTATGCAAAAATTTTTATTATTTGTAGCTAAAAATTTTTGAAATTATTTACAAATCGAACGACTTTGATCATACGATCGACCTATATATTTATTTATTAGTAATTGAATAATTTCGAAAATTTCTACTATAAAATTCTTCAAGTTTTAACATTGATTTTCTTCCATTCAGTTTAAAATTTTACGAGAATTTTATCGGATGGTGTAATATTAAAATGTCCATTCTCACGAAATAAGGGCTCAGGGCTATATGAACCCACTGACCAATATGGTATGGTATACAAATCATTATTTTCGTGACACAAATTTCAACATAACGAGTTATCGAAATCGGAGTTTGCCCTTGTTACAAATCGCCTACGTGACAGAAGATCGAGCAACCAATAGAGAATGAATTCGTAAACGGGACACATTTTGCATTAATTCCATTCGTGTTGAACTGGTGCAGTGGTGAAGCACTTCTTAACGTCCCTCCCTCCCTCTCGCATTCTATTGAGAACTGAATCAAATTCTAAATTCAAGAAATAATAATAATACAATTTAGCTTTACAATATATTTTATATCTTTATCATTTTGTTGAATTCTTCTAAAGTACAGTAAACTCATCTCATTAAATAAAAATAATTGTACGCGTTGGAGATCGCAAAGCTACAAGTTGAGAATTTCATACAACGATATAAATTTCTTAATGATATTTAACACTTGAAAAATATTACTTACTTCTTTAATTAACGTATTAAGATTTGTGAAAACGTTATAAAATTTATATAATAATTTCTTGTATATAAAAATTCAGAAGAATTTCTTTTATCGAAGTGTAAAGGATGCTAGAGAACACCTTAATCTTAACTAGAGAATACACTAGTTAAGATTAAATTATTCTATAGTATTTTATGTAATTTCTTTTTGCGATGGGAAAATATAATTTCGATTTATTAAGAAATTTATATAACTTGTAAAAAGAAAAAGAACGAGATTTCCGAAACTCGAATTATTTACAACAGATGTTTCTAAGTATATAAAACACATTTAGTCATGCACATTAAAAACGTTTACAGCTATAAGCAAGAGTTTATTATATTTTTCTAGTACAGAATAACTTAAAAACGTAGATGTAAATTAACAATTTTTCGGCCACAATCACATAAATTTTCTATTACTTTATAACATTCGAAAATTTATGGAAACAGGTCATACCAAAAATTGAAAAGAAAAATCTCTCTTGACGTGACCTACTGGTCATCTTTACTTTTCACCCGTAAAAAAAAAAAGGATCAAATTACTTATTAAGTTACCAATTTTTACATCATATTTGAAGAATTTAGAGTGAAAACAGGATAAATTCCATTTTAAAAATGATCGTTTTATAGTCACATAAAACGTACTGACGATAATGGAGTCACCTAAAGCACCTGCTTACTGTTTATATATATAAAAATTATTCCGGTTTTTGAAATGAAAGGGCGGCAGATGATGTTTATTGTGTTCCTGGTATCTATCCTGCCCTTTATAGAAGTATTATAAAAAGATACAGTATGATTAGGAAGCTGCTTTAATGGTTGGCAATCTGCTCCTTCGTTTGTTCGTTTTTTTATTTCCTGAGCTACGGGTGTTTTACACCATTTTTAAACTACCTCCTGGGTTATAATGCCACGAAGTATTTATTGGAATGCCTCGAGTTACGAACAAAAGGATTCAAGATTCAAAAAACGATTATCGATGCTATTCAAACACGGATCTCTAAACAATAAAGGTTTTTTTTAAAGATAATTACGTAATTTATTGACTTCGATTTAAGTTAATATAGGGAAAAATTCGAAATTACATTAAAAATGTCAGGTAAAATTTCGAGGAAATCATTTACATAGAAAACAGTTTGTTGACAAGTGTAAATGAGGAGGAAGTTGTTTTTTTTATGTCATTAAAATATTTAATTGTTAATTAAAAATAAAATTAATTTTGTATAAAATATTAAAAATTGCGAAAATAAAAAAAAAAAGTGATCGAAAGTATACTATTGGCTACTGTTTATATTCACCTCAATGATTTTCAATAATACGCACATCACTGCTCTCATTGTATTGAGGGAGTATACGTTTACAAAATAAACGTCCTTTGGAATGTTTCCAAACTTCTGTTTAATTTTAAAAATTCCTAGAAAAATTTTAATTCGTTTCACATCACGTGTAACGAGAAATCGAAAAATTAAAGAAGATTTTCTATGCCTTTTGAAACGATTTAATATACTCGAGTGGAATCGTGTGTTTGGGCGTTTTAACGGCTGTCCAACTAACAATGTCTTACGCTATGAATCACTGCTCAAGAATTAACCTTTGCCAAGAACTTAGTCATCCAACTAATTATTAAGTTGCAATTTTCTAAAAGGATTTAATTCGCACACGTCTTTCTGTCGATTCTATGTATCAGTTAACCAAGAAAGTGCCTCTTTTATAAAGATTATTTACATCATCTATATACCCGACCGGATTGGAAGTAGATAGTATCGCCAAGTAGAAGATGAATGGAAGAAACAACCAAAAAATAAATAAATAAAATTTTTAAAAAAATGCTTGCGTAGGACAAGCTTGAAGCACAACCTGAAGAGGTGAACGCCTTGAAAATTTTATCGAGTGGATGTTTACATTGGAAATATCTCGAGTATTTCTTTCATGAATAGTTCAAAGACAGTAAAACTTTTATTTATTTAAACTTAAAAATAATCCTAGAAAAACCTTAAAAACATATATAAATGAATAAAATACAATTATTAATTTAATTACATTACACAATTTACTAATTTAATTAATTCCATAATGATAAATAATTACAAAGAGTAGAAATATAATATTAAAATAAACGTTTTAGAAATTGTGTTAAGAGTATTATTTAATCAAATAATTATTACACAATAATGAAATATTATTAAGTTTATGACCAGATATTAAAATTATATACTTTTTTAGAATTGCCAAATATGATCCGGATCATCCAGTTTTTCTATAGAATTATTCTAGCACCCATTGCTAAACACGTTCGACTGCACCTCCTTCTCAACGCGTCCTCGGGGTGGGAAAGATTAATTAGGTGTTCGAAACATTACCAAAATAGGACAGACAAACAACGTAATAATATATTTCTATACGAAAATGAATATATGACATAGAAAAAAATAATAATAATAATAAATTACATTAAATTTAATATTCGTGTTTAATTTAGAATAATTTTTAATAATTTTTTTTTATAAAACTTTAAATTTTGCTTATTTTACACCCTTCAAGGAGCAAAGATAGTGAAGAATCATATGCAATAAGTAACTATAAACAAAGAAAATACTTATCTGATGCTATCTAAAATATGACAATAAGAATTACAATTTATTATTATAAGCATTTTATGCTATAAATTAACATTTACTTTGATATAACAATAAGAATTTTTTTAAAGATAAAAGTACTATTAATATGCTACTAATCCTCATAACGTTATATAATAGCGGATATTCTAATAATACAAATTTATATACATAGAAAATTACTCTAAAAAAAAAAAAAATCATAAATTTAAATACAAGTCGACCCCCCTATAACACTGTTGATTATTCCGTTTTATATGAATTCCATGTTGTACGAGTCACTTAGATTTTACAAATACGCGTGCCGGGCTGTGAACGGTTCACGTATNTTTTTATAAAAAGTCAGATCTCTGTTACAAGAATTCTTACATAAAAACTTTCAAACATTTTGAATACAAAGTGCATTGTTATTATCAGTAGTAATTCTGTTTTGTCAGATTAGACCTATGAAAGCACTTCAAAAAATTAGTAGCATAAAGTACAATAAAACTTCTCTAACAGGAAGCTCCAAAAGGCAGGAAAAAATTTCAAGTTTTTACAGATGATTCAAGTTAGAGAACAATAGTGTAAAAAAATTCTAATTCTGAATATATTTGTATTTTTACCTCTCATGAAATTTTAATAATAATTTAAAAATAGTAAAGAATTTTATAGAAAAAAACATAAATTTTCTTGATCAAGTACTTATATAATTTGAATTTTATTTATAAAATAAATTTATATTTAAAAAAAATCATTCGAATTTTTTTATATATATGTATATATATTTAAATTATCCATAAATTTATTTCAGTGACATTACTAAATGAAATCGAAAACGTTACAAAAGTGATTTTTTGTGTTTTTTTAATTTATTATTTATTAAATGTAATAAATCATTAATAAGATTATATTTCGGTAGTATTTAATTATTAAACAAAAGATAATTTAATATAAAAAAAGTCTTTTTTATGCGTAAGATCCTGTACTTAAAATATGATTTGCATAGCATTAAACATACAAATTAAACGGTTCCTGTCAAATTACACGATGCATTAAATTTATCATTCCTTATCTGTAATTTTTTTTTCTTTTTTCTATTTTTTTGGAACCGGCACTCGAGTAGAATTAGCATAAGTCATTAACACATAAAAACCCTTCATTCTAACACTCTAATTTACTTCCAACAATCTGTCACGACATTTCACTCATCATCAAATCCGTGAATTTCTTTTCAGTCGGATGCGAGAAATTTTAGAAAATAAGAGCATCGAATTATCATCCCTGAATAGGATGATACCATCACAAATGGGACAATATGATTGATGGGAATATTATTAAGAATACAATGTACAGTATGTTCCCCCCAAAAAACTTTATAAAATGGTAATAAATATATTTTCTAATCTTAACAAGATTCCGTTGAGATCATATATTCAAACAATCGTTTACAAAATGAAGTTTGTATAGAAGAAAATGATACTTCTATACACTCTTCTAAAAGAATGCAACTGTGTAGACTTAACAACTCGGAATTGCAACAGAATATTCCTCATGATCTTCTAAAAAAGTAAAACTTGACTAGTAAAAAGATGAGAATAAACTATATATTACTAATTTGCATGACATTAGCATATATTATTTTAGTACCTAATACATTAGAGGTTGTGAAGTATGTTGGTATTTACAGATTTATAACCTGGTAACTCCTTGAGAAAAAATATATGAAGAAAACGAAGTTCCCTCATCCAGAAAAGATTGCTCATCACTGCTCTAAACGATCTCCTAAACATTAAGATTTAAAGAATATTCTGTACAATATTCTAATAAGATTATGTAGAGATGAAGAACAATGAAGAGATGTTATTGTAATTAACATGGTAAAATCTTTACAGTAGTTAATCAGATTTAATAACTTAAGCGAATGAGTTAACGGTATAGTAAAGAAACTGTTTGGAACAAATCAACTAATAGCTTAATATTCGTGTTAATTAATAGAATATGGAAACTGCAGAGGTCTGGTAATTCGCTAAGAAAACATAATCACCGTTGTGGGTGTCCCGCTGTTTCGATTAGAGTCGACATAATACAGGAAATGCACAAAGTGACATTCGTGAAGAAAATGGGAAGTGGAAGTATAACCGATAACAAAATGCTGTTAGCTATAACTCGACTATCGATCGCTTGATAAAGGATTTATGAGAAAAGTTTAATAGGATTGTTATCGAGCAAATTTCAGACTTTTCCACTTTTTATATATAAAAGAAAAAATCTACAGAATTATCTAAATTTTTCTAACAGATACTTCAATAATCTCTAATTTAAAAAATTCTATTTCTGAAGTTTAAAATTTTAAAGATTATAAATATATATATATATATATATATATATATTTTTCAAACTACATTACCAT
>NW_019384435.1:404843-414351 GCF_000671375.1 Centruroides sculpturatus
TCCGTTTTATATGAATTCCATGTTGTACGAGTCACTTAGATTTTACAAATACGTGTGCCAGGCTGTGAACTGCTCACGTATTTGTAAAATCTAAGTGACTCGTACAACATGGAATTCATATAAAACGGAATAATCAACAGTGTTATAGGGGGGTCGACTTGTATTTTAGCTTGAGATCCAGTACGTTCAGTTAAATTTAGGTTCATACAGTACTAAAACACGGTATACCTTTTTAAATTTATTATCTGTTAAATATTTCATAGTTTTATTAAAATATTTGAATACTTTCTTGAATGAAAAATTGTTTAATTTTAAAATAACAGAATTTATTACTCACCATCCTTTGTTTCTTAATTAAAAAAAATGTCATTTGTCATTTATTTACGTTGTAGTATTTTTGTTTTACCAAAAACTACATGATGTATTCATAATTTCGATTAAATATTTAAACATTTATTTATAATTTTTGGAATGAAAACATTAACTAAATGAAATCTTGTGTGTTATTTTGTAATAACATGCATTAAGTAATTAAAGAGTTATGTACAGAAATCCCAGTTATATCTTAAAAAAAAAATTCGCAATTTTATTTAATTACATAATGAAAAAAAATGAAAGTTAATTAATTATAAAATACTTAATTATCAATTAAATACAAATAATTACATTTCAACGAGTCCTTTTTTTAATAAAAGAAAGAAAAAAATAAAAGTCATTGCTGAGTTGACATTTGGCAATGTGTATATCGTCCGTAAATAACTCGAAAACATGAATTTAACTGGAATATATTGTAGAAAAATATTTATTTTTATATAAAATTTGTTAAATTTTTTTTTCGAGATTAAATATTATTAAAGTAAATAGTGACTCGACTGTCGGGTGTAGGTAAAAACCAGTAAATCTGTAAACCTGATCCGAACCAGTGTAAATAACCTGTGATCCGCACCACTGTGTAGACGATTCCTTTGTTAGAGAAATGAGAAAAACAAAAAGATTTTAAGTGACCCAGAATGACCTTTCGAGTGGACAGCTGTGACATTATAAGGTAATTTATCTTTTCTTTTCTAACAACCAATTTACTCTATAATATACAGAACTGTCCATTCAGTCTTTTGGGTAGGAGATTCGAAACATTAAATCTTTACAGTGTTATTTATTAAATGTCGCGTTACATTTTTATTTTTTAAATTAAAGTAAAATCAATTATATAATTATAAATTTAAAAAATATATTCTAAAAAGAGTTATATTTTTTTTTTAAATTTATATTCGTAAATGCACGTATACTTAACATCACTTCGTGAGTGAAATTTAAAAATATATTTAAAAAAATATTTAATAAAACTTATTTAAAACAATAGTAGAAAAAAAATTAATTAAATTAATAATTAACTTAATTATGATTTATTTAAATTTACAGCGCTTTTAAATGCCGTAAATCTAGTCCTATTATACCTTAAAACCAAACAATAGTTAATTAATAAAATATTATAGAAATAGATTTCAGTTATTATAAGAGTAAATTTTTATAAATTACAATAAAATATACAAAAAATTTCTATATCAGTTGTAACATTTATGGAACGTTATCAATAGGTAAACATGATAACCGGATAGAGATGTAGTGTTATATACACGTATTTCGAGGACTATAGGTGTGAAGAATACAAAATGAACAAACCTTGTTATCCTGAGACATAGTGAGGGTGGCATTATGAAGTTCATCTAGAGTAGGACGATTAAGATGCCCGTGAACTGACATGATGTTCCTGTAATGATCTAGTCTAGGTAAGGCTTCTCTAGTATAATGTCGAAGACTTTGAATATTGTGAGTGTCATAAGTGTTATAGGTAGAATGATGAGTAGGAGATTGCCCTCTTCCATTTTCGGATCCGTTTGTCTTCTCACCATCCCCGTCATCTCGACTGGCATGTGTTAAAGGTGTTGTTTCGTTAACGAAATCGACCTTAGCTACCTGGAACCTCGATTGTTTAGGATCGCTCTTCGATCCTTTTCCGTCCATCTCGATCCATTCACCGTTTCTAGATGCGATTTTTGGAGACACTCTTTTGTCCACTAGCGACTTCTCTTCCATTGTTCGATAACGTTGTTGACTGTCCCGCGTTCACAGCTTTATTTATACTCGTCGGAAGTAGTCGTGCTGTTACTAGTAAGCTATAGACGGCGCCACTAATGGGGTGGCGAACTACTTCCTGGAAAGAGTCTGGCAACGTGCAACAGTTGGGTTCCCACTTTTACGCTATTATATGCGACGTAATTCGATTGTACCGAATAACTCGTCACTCGTGAATCATTGCATATTGATATCCTTTCTCCGTTCTATGGATTTCTCTTCCCCCCCTTTAACGTATTATATCGTTGACCCTCCCCGGTAATCTTATGTAAGAAAGGAAGCTGCTCATCTGTCTTACAATTAGTATTCAGTGTGGATACTTATTCCATTGTAGTAAAGCTTCTACTTACGCAAGTTTTTAACTTTTTTAAATATGATGCAGAGGTGGAACTGTAACAACTTTTATAAATTATTCTCACAATGACCCATAACTAGATGAATAAAGCTTAAAAAAGAAAAAATATATATATGATGGATCGTTTCATTTAGAACATCTAATGATTACTCTTATGATTTAATTCTAATACTTAGTAAGATCTTAGTAATTAAATAATTTATATAATTATTTAATAAATTGTTATATAATATTATAAATTTGGAGAATCTTAATATATTTTATATACAAAATTATATGTTAAACTTGTTGAAAATACAATCGACCTCCCTATAACACTGTTGATTATTCCGTTTTATATGAATTCCATGTTGTACGAGTCACTTAGATTTTACAAATACGTGTGCCGGGCTCACGTATTTGTAATTTGTATGAGTGGCTCATACAACATGGAATTCATATAAAACGGAATAATCAACAGTGTTATAGGGGGGTCGACTGTACTGTACAGTACATATTATTAAACGTTATAAAGGATTGATTATCGAGTTTAATGTAGGAATTCATTGATATATCATGAAAATTTTTCATGTAGAACATCTAAATTATCTTATAATAATTTATAAATGAATATAAACTATGATAAAAATTAGAAATTAGCTTAATAAAGTCTTGATTTTTATTAACTAACTAACTTTCTAATATAATTGGCAATTGTTCTTAAATAATTTATCTATGTATAGCTCTTTTAGATAGACTTTCATATGGATCTATAATGTATGCTTATTTCAAAATTCCTTGTGTGATGAGTTTTTAAAATACGTATTGGTTTTCATGTTTTACTCTCGTTAGAAATATTATATTTATTTCTTTATAAGGAATATACAATTGTCATTGAAGTGATTATAATTCCATCTATTATTTTCATTTGTAAAGCTTTCCTGGTTTATTATTTTAAAAGAAGAACAAAAAATTTATATAAAAATTTTTATGTATTAGATAATAAATAAAATAAAACTTTATTATTTTTTTTTATAAAATTTTAAATTTATTAAATTAATATTCATTTAAATTTCATGGTACCAGTTGACCCCCCTATAACACTGTTGATTATTCTGTTTTATATGAATTCCATGTTGTACGAGTCACTTAGATTTTACAAATACATGTGCTGGGCTGTGAACGGCTCACATATTTGTAAAATTTAAGTGACTCGTACAACATGGAATTCATATAAAATGGAATAATCAACAGTGTTATAGGGGGGTCGATTTGTATTTTATGGTACTTATAAAATACAAAACTATTACAATTTCTATATACGATTTTCATGTTATTTTCTTATCCATATTTTTATTTTCAATAATAAAAAGAAATAAATAAATAACCATAATAATCTATCGATTGCTTATTGAACCAAAGAAAAAAAAAAGCTATTGGTAAGATTTATTATATGAAAGGAATTCAAACGATTCGTTGTAGAAATGTGCAATTATGTCGTCGTTCACGGTCATTCGATATCTTTTGCAGATCCCGCCTGGTTACATTTTATAGGTAATTACGGATAATTATCTCTCGATTACCGTAGTAGTAAAGTAGATATTCAAGAAAAATTCTTGAATTCGGTCGGTTTGATGATTAAACAGCATAGATCAACGATGATCGTTCTATGTCTTGCATGCTGTCTAAAGGAAGTTCTTTGCCATGCACGCAACGTTTTAAACAAACTACAGTTTTTGATGTAATAGCTTCGAACAGGATGTAATATATGTCAGTCCCGGATGGAATTATTAGATATAAAGGCAATTCAAAACAGATTCTTTCTTTTTTTTTCTTCAATATATATATAATATTAAAGTATAGACATTTATGATCAATCATAATGATATATGCTTATTGGTAAAATAAGAAAAGGGAAATAAAAATTAAATAAAACTTCAATATTCTTGTCCTTTTGACCTTTAAAATTTTAATAAAACGAAAAATGTTTCTTTTTTTATTATTGAAAAGATATAAAAGAATGTAAAATTTCTATACAATTTCAATTATCTGAGACGTTCAGACATGAAATGCAAAAGGCTTTATTAAAATGGTAAAAGTTTCATACAAATAACATCAGACTATTATTGATTATATACATTATTTGCCACTGTTTTTCTAGTTAAAATTTAATTTAATTATATTAATGACAGAATTTTAATACTTAATTATAATATACAAAAATATATTGAATGTTAGCTTAAAAAAATCACTTTATATGAAGATTAGATTTCACAGATTTTATATATGATCCAGAGAAATATTATTCATTATTATGATAAAATCATGTGTTAAAATTAAATTAAATTTTAATCTTTATAGATTAATAATAGATAGTTACAAAGCTAGAATTTCTCATAAAATCTCCTAAATATAATTCCATGAAAATATATTTATTGATAGACAAAATTTTTAAAAATATTATTATAACAACAAAACTAAGATATTCTTATATTATTATTTTTTTTAGCTTTTGTAAGGTTTTATTTTTATTGTAAGCATTCATCTCATTTGGAAATTGCTGATATTAGCAAGTAATGCATGATTTATTCCTTATTAGTGAAAATAATATATAAACTTTTTTATAAATATAAAATTATTATATGATGGTATTAACTTATTTATATATAAATTATAATATAAATCTATATTTTAAATTGAAACCACAGATGAAAACTGAAAGGAAATTCTTTTAATTTTTAGGAAAAAAAAAAACATGAAATTGAAGACATCAAAAAAGATTTTTCATGGTCTTCAACGTGGAATTTTGATGGTCTTCAATATGATTTTCCGAAACAGAATCTTTTTTACTATTTCTTTTATACTAGGAATATTAAAAATGCTTTTCACGGATAGACCACTAATCATTTTTTTTTTTTTCTTTNAAACTCACCTTAATTATAACCAGTTCAGTTATATTTTATAAATATATATATATAACCATATTTAATAATATTGAAGCGAATCTCACCCCTGTCATGAAGAAAAAATAATATTAATAAATATACACATATATATCATAATGTTAGCTTACGAAACGAAAAAAAAAAACAATAGTAACACCAGATTTTTTCGATTAGTAAGCCCATATAATACCATTAAACACCGATATATTTGTATATATATATGTGTACAGTACATATATATATATACATAGAACATATAGATATAGCGAGATACATTCAGCACATGAAAGATTTCCTTCAATTTTTGGGGGTACTTAATTAATTTTTTCAAAATTTTTGCTGTATTTTATGGGCATGCTTCACGAGTATTTATATATATATATAATATGTATATATATATATATATATAAATCATTTTCGTTGTGTGGACTCTAACGTCAGGAAAATGAAGACAAATCCTTCGAATGGTGAAGACACTTGAAGGAACAACAAAAGAATCGAAAGGAGCTTAAAGATCTTAATATTTTGCCCTTGTTTTTTACGTCACGAGGTGACGTAGAACATATACATGCACATACACACGACAGCTATTTAAGAAATTGTCCTGTTTAGCACACAACAAGTCTACTTCAATTCTCGAGGCATACCACACCAATAAAAGGAGTCCTTAAATTGTAAATATGTAGTTTTAGTTTAGTGTTTTTTTTTTAATTTTTTAATTAGAACTGACGACATTTAAGCTTGATTTTTTTGACACTTATAATGAAAAAGAATTATTGATATCCTTACAAGTAAAAATCTTTGATTTTCATGTATGATGTAGTGTATTAACGCATTTCTTTTCTTGTTTTTTTTTTAATTTTTTATTTGAATTTTTCCACAGATTATTCGATTTACATCTCATAAATGGCAATTAATTTTTGTTTTCGTTTCTTACAAGCGTAAATTGTTTCATCTCAAAGTATCATATTCGCTTTAAAATGCATTCCAACACATTGTATCCATCTTTTTTTTCCCCCTATTTGATTGCGATGTTCTAAATTCCAGGTAGACTCGATTACTCGAGGCAACGGCACACCTTTTCCCACCCAACTACATTCTTATTAATTAGTCTAGCAGCTAACAAAAGTTTATTGTTGTGGGTGGTTAATATATGCCTAACGGCTACGAACTTTCTAGTAGTTTTAAAAAATGGCTACACCGTTAAAAATTAGACATTTAGAATGCTTTCAAAACGACAGATTTTTAAGACTTGTCTATTTTTATTTCTAGAGACGTTTCTATAGTAAAGCGGGCACACCCCTGGATCCGAGTATTGTTTGTGAAGTGCTTATATGAGATTAATCCGACAAGACTTGTCAACACCCTTATAACTTGGGAATTATCTACTTAAAAATAAAATAAATTCGCAAAGTACACACGTGTTTTCATATCTATGAAATATTTTCAGTGTTATTTCGTAAAAAAATATAGTGAAAATAAATTTTATTTTATTATTATTTTAAATCTACTGTAATAAAAGTGTTACATTTCATTACATTGACAGGTTTTTATCAATTGAAGATCGGGATGTAAGATAATCAGAATATATTTTTACATAACTGTCTACGCAATATATCATTTAAATGTAGGAATTTTTAAATGAATTTAGTAAATAGATCCCGGATAATAAATGGGAATTTATGGTATTAGATCCCCGCTTATATGAAGAATAAACTTCAATAAAGAGTATAAATTAGTGTACAAAATTCCATTGTTTTAACAAGGCCTTCTTTATTGTAAATATTTAAAAAAGCTTATTAGTACTGTACAGTAATTGTTATAATAATGAAACAGTCTTTAAATAAATGAATAAACAAGAACAGAAAAAAAATGTTTAATTTCATCGTTAATTTATGTAAATTGAATTTTTAATGAAGTATTTCATTATCTTTTTAGTATCTTTTTTAAAATATACTCTAAATTTACTATTAAGCATTGTTTCGTGGTTGTTTAATCGCTACAGTTTGAAAGGAATCACAATTTAAAAAAAATAATGTATACATTCTAACACTTTAAAATTAAAAACAGAAAAAAAACCTGTCCTCTATCATGTTAATTTAAAGATATTTTTAAAAATAAAATCACAATAAGCTTCAAATATAATTATTTCTACAATAATGCTCTTTGGTTTCTTTATAATTTAGAGTATCTCTTCATTGCCTAAAACTTTAAATATCGAATATATTACATTATTTTAAAATTTTTTCCATAAAATATAATGCAAATCAATGTGGCTAGTCAGTATGGTTAAGAGAACGATGCTTTGATATTGTATATACCTATATATTATTAAAAACTCTGTTTCTGATTGTTCTGGGAGTACAATCTCAACTTTTTCCAACATACCCGAGGTGTATTGTAATGGGAAAAGTAACCCTTGAGTGATTAGGGGTATAGTCTAATTGTGTTTATATTTGGTTACTGTGGACAACATAAAAGGAAGACTTATCACTCTCAGAAACATCACATATAGAGTTGGCTCAACATACAGGCTATAGTGAGTAGAGCTCTTGTAGACCCTCAACTTTCGTCAGTTGGGTATGACGAGGTTTAAAGTCCTATTGGAAACAATCTGGACCTCCAAATGGGTAAATTTCTGCACGACAAACATCTTGTTTTTCAAATTTATTAATCTATTCCAAGACATTATTAGGCCTACGAATTGTCTTCTGTTTGGAACAGTTTGGCCAGGTTTTCTTTTTCGCAATAAAACCAATGCAACTTGCAATAGTACCGCATTTACGTTTGTCTGTTTGTCGGATTCTTAGCAAGATAACCTTTCAGTACTCACCTCTGAAAGTACGCTTATTCTGCAACACTGAGAAAGGGGAAGAAAGTTGAAAAAATATATTCAACTTTAAGCCGTAAGTACAGTTTATTACTTACGGTTTTCGTAGTGTAATGTAAGAACAGTACAAACCATTTCTGTTTAATGAAAAACCGACTTTCATCTCCAAAATATTTGAAGGATTTTGCAATTTGATGAAATTAAATACTGTAAAAGTAACTTAATTTTTTTCACAAAATTTTGCCCAAAAAGAGGAAAAGGTTAAAAAAAAAGATTTTTCGAAGGAATATATTTGAAGATTATTTATTTTTGTATTCATTTTTAAAATAAAATGTATTATTATTATTACTGTATATACTACAGTAAAACTCTAGTTATTCGGACTCTGATTATCCAGATTGCCCTCTGACTTTGTTTTTTATGTATATTCATGCCCCTTTATTTTGACTTTGTTTATTTATGTATATTCATGCCTCTTTATTTTTAATAAAGAGGCATGAATATACATAAATAAATAATTTGGAAACGATGGTCAAATTGAGTAGCATTAAAAATTTAGTTTGGTAATGTTTGTAAAAATAATGTTCCGGTTAATGGACCTGTTATGAGTCAAAAGAGCAAAAGAACTGGCAAAAAACCCATAGCAAAGATTACATTGCAACTGATGAATGGTTCAATATGTGGAAAAGAGGAGTGAATATCGTGTATAAACGTGTTCACGGTGAAGAAAAGAAAGCAATTCTTAGAGAAAATCATCGAAAACTGCTTCCGAAGAATCTGACTTTACAGTTGAAATTTGCGAAAGAATTCCAGGCGGTATGTATGTTACAGTCAAAATCCGTTTTTAGTTAGAACGCGTTTTAACTAGTTGAAACTAGTTTATACTAAATGTCTTTGTTAAAACCCGTTTTGTCTAGCTAAAACTAGTTTTAACTCAAATTCATTTTTGACTACAGTAAATTCTAGTTTTAACTAGACAAAACAGGCTTTGTCTAGTTAATTTACTGCTGTACAGTAAATTAAGTAGTTTTAGATAAAACTAGTTTTAACTTTTAATATTAGTTAAAACTAATTTTAGTTACATAAATATGTTTGGGGGAAATAAATAAAGTTATGTATAGTGATTCGGCGGAAGATGCTTAACATTTTGCTTATGAAGGAAATTACAGCGCTAATTTGGGTTTAGGAGCCCTCTAATGAAAATATCATATTCTGGAGTATGTTTTTCAAATAAAACTTTGGAGTTTATTTTAAAAAATTGTATAC
>NW_019384435.1:414892-436895 GCF_000671375.1 Centruroides sculpturatus
ATATTGAAATATTTCCAACACAGTCATTTTAGTCGTCATTTCAATATTGCTATCTATATTTACACAATTTTAAAATTTATCTTTATACATACTGCCTGGAATTCTTTCGCAAATTTCAACTGTAAAGTCAGATTCTTCGGAAGCAGTTTTCGATGATTTTCTCTAAGAATTGCTTTCTTTTCTTCACCGTGAACACGTTTATACACGATATTCACTCCCCTTTTCCACATATTGAACCATTCATCAGTTGCAATGTAATCTTTGCTATGGGTTTTTTGCCAGTTCTTTTGCTTTTTTGACACATAACAGGTCCATTAACCGGAACATTATTTTAAAAATTTTTAATGCTACTCAATTTGACCATCGTTTCCAAATTATTTTTTTATGTATATTCATGCCTCTTTATTTTGACTTTGTTTATTTATGTATATTCATGCCTCTTTATTTTTAATAAAGAGGCATGAATATACATAAATAAATAATTTGGAAACGATGGTCAAATTGAGTAGCATTAAAAATTTTAAAAATAATGTTCCGGTTAATGGACCTGTTATGAGTCAAAAAAGCAAAAGAACTGGCAAAAAACCCATAGCAAAGATTACATTGCAACTGATGAATGGTTCAATATGTGGAAAAGGGGAGTGAATATCGTGTATAAACGTGTTCACGGTGAAGAAAAGAAAGCAATTCTTAGAGAAAATCATCGAAAACTGCTTCCGAAGAATCTGACTTTACAGTTGAAATTTGCGAAAGAATTCCAGGCAGTATGTATAAAGATAAATTTTAAAATTGTGTAAATATAGATAGCAATATTGAAATGACGACTAAAATGACTGTGTTGGAAATATTTCAATATGTTGTTGATAACTTCAAATTATCAGGAGAAAATACATCTACACTATTTACAGAAGAAATTTCAGAAGTTTCTCCAATTAATTCCCAGATGCAAGAAGCTCAACAAATTTGTTGTGTTGTGCAATATAGAGTAACAATCCTCTTCGATAAGCATTATGACTACGAGAATTATATTCAGGAACTAATCAACGCAAACAACAATAGACAACACTTGATAAGTTTTTCAAATAAATTTTATATTGTTTTCAAAAACAGTTGTTTACGAAAAATGTAGCATACATAAATCTTTAAAGTTGTATTAAGTATTTAGTAAATTGTACAATTGCCATAGTATAATTGTTTGTGATAAATTAAGTTCAACAATGAAAATCTTCCTCTAATGTTTTTGTTATCAAAAATTGCAATTAAAAGTGATCACATAAGCTAATTCCAGTGTATTTACAACTAATAAAGCAGTCTTTCTCCCTGCGACTGGTTGAAATGTAGTCTAGTCTGGTTTGACCATTGTCAACGTCAAACCTCGGGTTTCGAACGCTTCGCTTTTCGAACAATTCGGTTTAAAAACAAAATTTTGAACTCATTTTTTCCCGGGTTTTCGAACAAACTACTTCGACTATACTTTCTATGTTAAAGAAAGTCGAAAGCTCGACCAGTTAACGACGGGATTGCGAATTCATGTTGTGTTAAAGTATAACCACCTTCAGAGCCGGCCCTACCATAGGGCGAAGGGAGCAGCCGCTCTAGGCGCTAAATCCCAGTGGGCGCCTCAGTGGTAAAGAAAATTAAAGGGTATAAATTAGGGGCAACCAAGGGGGCACCATAATAAGATCTCGCTCTATCTTAAAACTTGCCTCGGGCCAGCACTGACCACCTTGACAAGGTGGTTACACTTTAACACAACACGAAATTCACTTTTAAAGATTAACGGCTTGTTACGATAGCAGAAAACATCTATAATCCGATATACCATATCAGACGGTATCATTTGCTGTACGTATCAGTGAAATATTTTCTAGATCATGTTCGCGTATTTAAGACAGTTGATTTAATACATATTACTGATGAGGAGGCCTTAAATGCATCTACAGTAGAACCCCTCTAATCTGTCACCTTTGGGACTGGGGGTATGGTCGGAACGCAAAAAAGGTCAGATTATCAAAAAAAAAGTAAAATAAACAATCTTCCCCTTTGTCCAGTCTTTGTAGCACTGCTAATTTTTCATTTAATGAAAGAGTAACGTGTTTACGTTTCACTCCTGACATATTGAAAACACACACAAAACTGTACATGTACACACAATGTAAAACATATACTGTAACGAACATAGAAAAACTCCACGGACGGTGAGTCACCGACGAGTCGGGACAAGTTTCTCGACTCCGACCACGGTCGGATTAACCGGAGTGACGGACTAGCCGAGGGCGGACTAGAGGGGTTCTACTGTAGTTAAGTATGTAAACAACCAAAATAATCATAAATAAACTGTAGTTTTGTATCCTATACACCTGCAGACACAGGATTACGGAATTCAAAGAACTTTCTAATTGAAATATAGCCAGTATACCAGACGGCCGAGCGGCCAAGGTGGCAGCCTACCGCTCTGGGTGACCCGGAATCTGAATCCGAACGCGTCGAAAAAGGCCCAGGAATTTTTCGGGGGAGTCTGTCTGGATATATATGTCGGGCCCCGTCCCTCACCACCGGCCACCCTATTGTAGGTCTTGCCGACCTATAATGGACTTGCTAAAAGAAGCGTTCTTAGTGCCCAGATGGGTGGAAGAAGTTTTAAAAAAAGGCCTATATGTGATAGGGTTACCGATTCTCCCGGGTCAATCGGGAAACTCCCGAAATTTCGCAAAATTTTTTAAATTCTCGGACTCATGAATTGAGACCTATTTACTCGACAAGACGGTTAAATTTGCTTTATCATCATCATATAAATACAGTAATGTCTGTAACGCTTGTATCTAATAACTACCTCACAGATCTTTACAATTTATACATTTCTACAAAGCATATGATTTAGATTATCGATCTTGACTTACTTTTTATTAATTCGTCCGCAAAAAATGTTTTTATTTTTTTCAAAAATCGATTGTACTGTACTTTCTTTTCTCTCACTCTCTGCTAGAAACCATCAACTTAAATTACTGTATCCTTTTCCAATAATAATTAATTTATTTTTAGAAGCTTTATGATTTACTTTTAATGACAGTATGGGAGGTGTTTTGGTAATTCATAATCATCTTTTATTGTTTTAAATTTAAATAGAGTTAAATATAAAAAATTCGTAGAATTTTCGAAAAGATTTAGCGTGTGTAATCGTGAAATTGTAAGCGAAAAATTGCATTTTTACTGTTAGCTTCTTAGCTAATTAGGCAATGTCACACACACAGTTACGTTGTGTAATAAAATACTACATTTTATATTGTCTGGGCAGACAATAACTTGGGAGATAAAAACGAAAATTGAAGCTCTGTCTCTAAACAAGTACCGTATTCAACTATCAACATTTGTCGGAATATGTAAAGTTTTTACAGCGGTAATCAACCGTTTAGTGTCTGCTGTTACACTTAAGTCTAAAGTTTCTATGTAGATTTACTCCGTAAATTTCTACTTATAATGCTTTATCTCCTAATTTTATTTAGAAATGTAATTTACATACATTTGCATAGTTTGCCGTATTTTCGCAGAATGGCCGGCATGCCGCATAAAAACGGGGGAGACTAGCATGTCGGCTTTTACCATACGGAAATATCTGATTTGATAGTCTCCCCAGCATAGATCGGCATGCAAGATATTCCGCGAAAATACGGTATATTATTTAGTGTTTTCATATATCTCTTAGGGGCTGTCTATAAATGACGTCCACACTGGGAGGGAGGGGAAGGATTGAACTTCAGTGGACATCTTGAACGGATATCCACTAAAGACAAATGAAGACAAGGTGAAGGAAAGGAAACAAGGTGAAGACAAGTGGACATCCGTTCAGGATGTCCACTTGTCTTCACCTTTCCTCCCTCCCAATGTGGATTTCATTACATTTTATAGTTTATCCATTTTATTATATTTATTTCAAAATTTCTTGTATGCTTCGTTTTTATTTATAGCATCTATCATTCATAAAGTGATAAAGGTTTTCAGGGAGTCGAGTTGGACGTCCGAAGAGAGGAGGGAGTTACGGAAACTTGGACAAACTGGGACAAGAGGGGGAGGGGGAGTAAAAATTTAAAGAAAAATGCGGACGTAATTAATGGACAGCTCCTTATCCATTATTTTCTTGCATGTTCAAGTAAACATACTTAAATATTCAAAGTGAAAATTTTTCTTTCAAAAACTATATAATATAATAAACCAAAAATACAGAAACTGCTGTCCTGTGAACAATGTTATTGGCTCTCCAGTGGAGGTACTAGCATATATACTTTTAAACTCGATTTAGTAAAGTAAACAGTCAACGTCATGTCACGCGCAAAGCCACATTGTCAGCAGTTTAAACATTTACACTATGTGCAAATACGTAGTATTAATACTGCAGTAGAACAAGAGGTAGCCACTTTCAACGACACTTCTGAACATCAACCAGTTATAGTCGTTTAAACCAATGTTCTTCAACCTTGAAAATTTCCTAGACTAGCAGGAAATTTTGTAATAACAAAATAAAATTTTAAACTTGTATTTAATTAATATAAACAATTTTGTTTATTTTTAATTTCCCCGTTGTTATATGTAATAGTAAGGGATCGATAAAAAAAATGACCCCCTGCCAAGATTTATACATTTTTGGACTCGGGACACCTTGAAACGTCGAGAAATTCAAAAAAATTCGGAAGTAATTTCTGTAAGAGGGATGTTAGTGTGTAGGGGGAGGTGGAACGATTTTGTTTAATAACTCCTGTGCTTTTTATCGAAATTTTCTGAAATTTTGCAGGAAGATTTGTTTATTAGGAGGATCGATACTGTTACATTTTCGTGATTAAAGATCGAGGGGATAGGGAGATAAAGGGAGTCGTGTGTATCATCAGTAGTGTCATAATTAATGAAGATTTTGCTTGTTATAAGCATTTACATTTTTTTATAAAACCCATCCCTTCCGTCAAAATTAAGTTTTTTACTATTTTATAATAGTTAAAAATTTAAAATTTTTAAAAAATATCATAACAGACGGCGCCACCAAATGTTACCGGGAAAGTTTAGCAACTTGTTGCTGGATTTTATTATTGCAATTGTTTAAGTAAAGTTCATTATAAATCGAAAATTTATTAAAATTATTACATAATTACTATAACTACTAGGCTATATAATAATAATAATTAGAAGAATTTATAAAATAATTACGTTTATGCATGACAGTTATCAGTCTGGTGATAATTCCTCCCTCCACTTCTTACACCCCTGCTCTTACACTTAGTAGATGTTATTGTATTGCGTCAGCTCGCTTATTGATGAGTGACATGAAGCAAAAATTCCCATTTTATTGCGGCTCCGCTCGACTCGAGAGCGAGTGATCGACGTGAGAATGAAAACAATACCATTACAATACACGGTAACCAGTGCCTCGTTACGGTCAGTTACGACAATCACGCGCGTCACATGCGTCTAAACAGTTTAAGAAAATTTGTCTTTAGCCTTCTGCCGGTCTCCGAAATATTTTTCCTATTTTTGCCCGTCCGCAGTATAAAAAGGTTGAAAAACGCTGGCTTTAAATAATTCATAACACTCGCCAATGACCGAATAGATAAAAACAACACAGATTGACAGTTGTTCGTAGATTCGTACCTGACCAGCAAGCTGTCAGATAGAGTTTTTCGAGTTTTCTTTTCGTATCTAACACATAAATAGGCCCAGTTTTTTCATGGAAAATCCTCCCAGAAGACACTCATCATTGACAGATCGCTCGCATATTGTGTTGTCGTACTGTATTAAGCAAAATCACAACTCATGAAGTCAAAATCTCGTAGTTTTCAAACTCCAGAAATGCCGCTTAATGTTATCATCGTCAATTTACCTATGATAAAATTCATTCTCGTTGTTCTATCGAATTTGATCTGCCCAGGTAGATGGCGAAAAAAACTATCTGTTCATAACAGCCTGAAGACATTGACATTACCTCATGGAGCGAACAACAACGCAACAAATGCCAGCATTATGCGCGAAGTGTCAAGACAATTGGAAATGTCTTACACAATCTTTTGGAAAACATCCAAAACCGCTGAGCTTGTACTAAGAAAAGTTAAAATAATTTAATAAATCTCATAGTATGTCCGCCAAAAGTTATGGTATATGTGCAATGGTGGATTGACACACCTGGAAATCAGGAATTTCCCGATTGGCCACTTCTTATTTCAATATACGTTATATTTCATTCCGGAAAAATTAATTAATAAACACAGTACAAACGCTGTGTATTGTATTAAATTTTAAAAAGTCATATCGTAATTCAGGCCGCAAGACACCGTGGTATGCTTAAGCTACGGAAAACGCAGTGTATTAGTTAAAATTTTAAAATGACTGGTCCTAATTTGGATCTGGACCGCCGTGGACCGGCCCATGCAAATTGACATTCGGCTCACCACGGTGTGTATTTTTGTAACTTCTAATTTGAAGATGAACAACTTGAGCTATAGACTGTCACGATAGGCCCATATTGAACCATTTCTCAACACCGCCCGGATTCGATCCCGAATATCACAGAATGGTATCTAATGGCCGGTACCGAGCGGTTTAAAAGTGTATCGAAATCCGGAAGAACCATCCCCGAATTTTTCGGGGATGGTAAGTCCGGATATGTCAGCCCAGTCCCATAATATCCGGCTGCATTAGGCCGGATGGCCGAGCGGTTAGATGGCAACCTACCGCTCTGGAGGACCGTGGATCAAATCCGGACTGGTCGAAAAAGTCCCAGAAAGTTTTCAGATGCTGGTCGGGCCCCGTCCCTCACATTGTGGCCTGTCCGAACACATAATTGGCTTGCTAACAGCGCGGGAAGAATAAAAAAAAACCCGACTGCCTCAAAATTGGCCTGGCCGAATCCATACTGGGCATGCTGCAAAAGTTCCTCTTACGAGTTAGTGATCACAGGACAGAGAGAATTAAAGAAAAAAAAAACACTATTGTTATGTTTATCACAAAGTGTCAAGAGATGAAATCGGAGAGGAGTGAATGTCATAGCTTATACTTTCCGCAGGATCCTAGAAAATAAGTATTAAAAATTTGGTGTAGGTCGGTCAAAAAGTTTAGAAGTATTCGTTTCTATAATAGAAATGCCTGCCTGACCTATAGTTTAGATTTTGTGAATTACAGAACTTTGGAGATAGCACACTATGGACTCGAATACAGGGCTTTCTGTGTACACAGGGCCGAGAAAGTAAAAAAATAAAAAAAAAGGTCGACCTGCTTATATTATTTTTTATACAAATAAATCTGTAGTGAAAATATAACGTAAATTATAATATGTCGTAATTCAATAAAATTTCCAGACGATAATTATAACAAATTTTCAATTCCGATATCTATGAAAGAAACGTTTATTATCTAGTGACGCAATATTTTGCCGCAAAGTATTTCGGGAAGTGTTCCGGAGATATTTGTAGGTTAAATATTAAATTTTTAAGGATTTTTGGATAGAAAATCGAAAGAAAATGTTTCGGAATATCGCCAGATCGGCTTTTAACATGCGAAATTTCGTGGCCACGCAAGCCAACAAACCACATGCGGGTATTTATCATGTTAACTTTATATCATGAAGATAACTCTTAAGCCTATTTTTAATCTTTGAAAATACAGTATTAAATATTCATAATAGAAACAAATGGTTATTATTCTCTATTAAATTAAGTACTTGTAGACTATTTTGAACATTACTTTTATAAAATTAGTGCAATTAAGCTTATCAAATAACAATAATTTTATATATTTGTGTATGTAAATGATCAGAATGGTAATTAATATAAAGAAGAAATCCATTATAAATTGGAATTCTGGGAGTTTGGATCTCCTAATTTAAAACTCCCCCCCAGATGATCTATGGCATGGTTTAACTGTCCCATTCGAAGCTGCGTTTGCACCCTTTTGACTACTTGCGTAAAATTTGCATTGGATGTTACTTAAAATTTACTCGGTATGTAATGCCGACGACGTGCAAATTTTATTGCATGGTTAATTACAGCTGTTTGTTTGAAATGTTTAAGTATTACGGATGCATTAAGTGGATTGAAAGGATCGTACGTACGTTTGCTCTTATCTAATATCTTATTTTTGACGAGACTATGTCTTATTGTCTCTAAAATCGCGCTGCTGTCGATGGCTGCACGCCTTAGAGGTATGAAGGAGTATGTATCTGGAGTTGCAATTTGGCACAGAGTATTTGGTGCCCAAATCGTGTGCACGTAGGCTAAACCAGATTTGTAGATAGTTGGGGGACTGAGAACTGGATCAAAGTAAAATACAAAATGTTGAGACTGTTTCTACGAACGGGCACGAGTGCGTTGCTCGTGCTCTCTGAGACATTGTTTCGTCCCAAGAATGGCTTTGCCCCTTTTGCTTGTTTTTTTCATATTAGAAGAAAGAAAGGAGTCTGCTTATGTTAAAAAAATTTATTGGTGGTAAAAGAATAATATAGGAATTTGAAGGTGAGATCTGTTATCGTATGTTATTAAAAAATAGCTTGCTCACATCCAGATGAATCCTGAATTTATTATTTTATTAAATTCATAATATTTTTTGTGTTACTATTAGCAATGTGCATATCAGGTTTTTGCATAAATCTCCACAGTTGATGTAATAAATGGGATGTCTTTAATTAAATAATGCACTTGTCAGAAAATTGTTGGGAGAAGAAAACATCTCATATTGCTCACATCAATATAAGAAATACTATGAACTTAAGAATTAATGCTCTAAGCTCAAGTTTTGTGACTATTTAAACTTTGACAAAGAAAATAAAAGGATTTTTGAGTAAATTTGACTTAAATAACTTTGATTACAAAATTTTTGTTGAATATAGGCCTCTTTGGTTAAGATGCACTTCATGAAGTTATTTGGTTGACATTTAGTGATCTTATGAGAGCCCTTTTTTCATAGTGACAATACTGTTAGCCTTTTGTAATTAAAATTCCACAGGTCAAATCATTGCTGATGTGTTATTTTTGTCTCTTATATAGTCTATAATGTAGTTGAAAAAGTTGACGGTGAAACGACGACGACACAATTCACCTGACGAGGGCTCATAAATAGAGCCGGAAAATGCTTGTAGAGATTTAAATACCACGGTGATAAGGTGTTTTTATATTTAGCTACTTTATATCTAAATGGATCATTTGAGTGTGCTGGAATAAATAAAAGGAATGTATTCCAGTTTATAATATACATTGGTATGCATGTCTCCTTTAAAGTCAATTTTAATTTTTGAATTGAAATAACATGACTTCTGGTTTGCATCAGAAGTTTGTATATAGTTAACCAGGACCTCCTGTTCCTAATGTTTTCATATCTAGTCTCATCTTTCATCTAACTAACTCCATTCTTGAGATTAAGGAAAAACACATAGACAGACTAACAACAGTGGAAATTTATGCCCAATAACTTTTTCTCAAAAGTTTAACAATCCACATGCAAACTTCCAGTGTTGAAATTTTGTATATGTTACAGTCAAAACTCGTTTTTAGTTAGAACGCGTTTTAACTAGTTGAATCTAGTTTATACTGAATGTCTTTGTTAAAACCCGTTTTGTCTAGTTGAAACTAGTTTATACTGAATGTCTTTGTTAAAACCCGTTTTGTCTAGTTGAAACTAATTTATACTGAATGTCTTTGTTAAAACCCGTTTTGTCTAGTTAAAACTAGTTTTAACTCAAATTCATTTTTGACTAGCAGTAAATTCTAGTTTTAACTAGACAAAACGGGTTTTAACAAAGACATCCAGTATAAACTAGTTTTAACTAGTTAAAACGCATCCTAACTAAAAACTGGTTTGACTGCAACGCATAGAGTGATTCGGGGTAAGATGGTAAGCGGGGGAAGATGCCTAATTTTTGATATTTTCAAACGGTGACGTCACATATTGTCATGTATTTGTATGATGAATCGTTGGGCCAATATTGAGTGCGGAAAGCTGTAGTTGGCTACCGTTACTTCATTTTCTACATCCGAGAAGAATAAAAGCTAGATAAGAACGAAGTTTTTGTTGTGAAATGTTTCTAGAATAATTTTAAACTAAAAGTTAAAATGGAATTTATTAAAAATTGCTAAAAACAATTAATGTGTGATGTAGTTAAGGTTCTAAAGTTTCCATTGTCAGCTACCGCCGATCCCGATCGGACATGCTGGAGCACGTGACTCTACTAGGCATCTTACCCCAACAAATGGAAAATATGCCACATTTTTCTTGGGGTAACGTGCCTATTTTTTGTTAATTGATTTCCAATATGCCTATTTTTAATAAACTTTTGTTTTCTCGTTTTATTGCAGGATATGCATAGAAATTATATAAGGACTTCTCAAAAAAGTTTTTGGACTGAAAAAAGCTTTCAGCTAGCTATAGAACACGTTAGAACGGGCGGAAACTTAACAATACTTATACTGTGCTGTTATACTTACTATGAAGTACTTTGTACTACATATGCAATAAATTAAATTTGGTTAAGAAATTCAAAAATTAATTTTAAGCAATTATATTTGTTATCTTACCCTAATGGCATTTGGCATCTCACCCAGATACTTGGGGTGAGATGCTTAAAATGCCAGACAGTGAAAAAGTCGTCATTGCAAACACAGTATAGAATTTTTTAAAATAAACTCCAAAGTTTTATTTGAAGAACTTTGAAATACTCCAAAATATGATATTTTCATTAGAGGGCTACTAAACCCAAATTAGCGCTGTAATTTTCTTCATAAGCAAAATGTTTATTGATTAATTGATTAATGAATGAATTTTGTATGTTTTAAACTTTTAAGTTTCAGTTAAGTTAATTTGTATCTACTTTGGGATTATTTCACAAGTATGAATAAATTTTAAAAACAAGTAAAAATATAATGTTATACATAGAAGTTTGTAAATATGAGCATGTTCAGAAAAAATCACTATCAAAGTGCACTAGTAACATGCAGTGTAGGTAGCACTTTTTTTTACTATGATCCCATAATCATTTCATAACAAAAATTTGGATATAAGCTTAAGAAATATATGAATTTCATAAATAATCAATAATTAAAAATAGAATCTCTATTTAAAAACCTGATGAAGACTTATTAACCAGGCTGAAAACATTAGTTTTAATTGAATTTAATTGCTGGAAAAGAGTGTAAGGTCTTTATTCATTGTCTTTATAAATAACTTTTTTAAAGAAATTGAAGGTGATATTTCAGACATTTTTAAAATCCAAAATTTGAAAACGTAAACATTTTTTTTTTTTTTTTAAGGATACCTCTTGCATATCAAATCAAAGGGCATTAAAAGAACTTTAAAATGAGCTAAAAGCAACTCTCTATGGGAAATAGGTAATGATCTGTGACAATTTTTGTATATCAGAACATCAATTTGTGTTTTTGTCTATTTTCAAAATTCTGTATAATTAAAAAAATTGATTCCAAAAATTGCAAAAATCTTGATTTTCAATGTTTTGCATAAATACTAGTGATGTACAAAAATTAAGTTAATCTGAAACATCAAAGTTAAAAATTATTGTTCAATTGATGAATGAATGAAAAAAAGGAATGATTTGCTTTAACTGTAATATTTGTTACAATGGTGATCTGGAAACTAATCTGTATTATCAAGGTATGTCTGTAATTGGAATGAATTGATTCAAATAGATCAAGAGATGTGATTGTTGGACTTAATTTAGGTTTATTTCAGCAGTTCCATATTTAAAACTTTTATTTTGTAAATACAAATCTTGCTGTGAGTTACAAATGAAAGTTTAAGGAAATTTTCTCCCCTCTTTCTTGACTAGCTTCTGGTTCTACTCTGCCAATTTACCTAATCATCAATGTGATTGTAAAATTACCATATACTGTAGTTAAAAATGAACTCTTCTATGAGAAAGATGTCTATAAAGAAAAGAAAATGTCTTTCAGTTTAGGAAAAAGTAGAAATTATTCCAGAGTTAAAATGTGGTGCTTAAAACATTGAAGTGTTTACTTTGTCATCTTCGACAGTATCGACATTATGAAAAAATAAAGCAAACATTGATTTTAAGATTTGTAGATAAAAGGACTAACTGAAATCTGGCATATTATTAATTTGTATTAACTTTAATTACAAAAAAATAAATTGTTTAATATTAACTATGTTGTAGTTTATATAACTATTAATAAAAATACAGTATAATGTAATTGATTTTTTTAAATTTATTATTATTATTATTATTTTTTTTATTCAACTTATTTAAAGTATAAATTTCACTAATTATCAATGGCATAGTACAAATTTTGCCACCTGCAGGACACTCTTACGTGTTTGCACCCAAACCAGCCATCCATTCTCCTCCTAGGTACGTCACTGCTCTTCACGGATGTAACGAGTAACTGTTATAATGAGGAAATCTTGCCAGTTCCATAATGCTTATTATAACCGAGTTCAGCTGTATTTTTCAGTGTTCATTGCAACTAATTTTCAAACAGTTGTTGGTACTGTCCAGATGATGTAAATGTTATCATTAACAGCCAAAGAACTTAGTTGTTCTATGTGCATAATTTTGAATTATGAATATTTTTTAACAATATATACTGGTTTTCTATTGTATTATTTTAAAATTGCATATTTCAAAATGTGTAATTTTAAAAACTTATAATTTGCTTTTATAGACAATTTTAATGTGGGAAATTTTATGTTTATCACTGACTCATTTTAAAAATTCATGTAGTTTTATAATTTGAAATTACATAACTACTTTTCAGAAACATTAATAATTTTGAAATGTATTAATTTTATTAAAAAAATTTTTATGTTATACATTTTTATATAATGACTTATGTATTACAGCAATATTAACTGCAAGAACCATGTCTAAGAAAAATACTGAAACAGATGAAGAATTTGATGCAAGATATGAAGCTTATTTCAACCGAAAAGATATTGATGGCTGGGAGATTCGCAAAGCAATGAATGATCTTCATGGCATGGATGTTGTTCCTGAACCTAAAATAATAATAGCTGCTTTGAAAGCTTGTCGAAGAGTAAATGATTTTGCTCTTGCTGTTAGATATCTTGAATCTTTAAAGGTAGATTTTTTTTACTTTTTTTAAAAATTTGAGAAATTATTCTTGATTGCTTATGAACTGTATTAAAATAATAATACAAGATTTTGAAAATATTTGTAAAACTTATCCTTTTAATGAAATTTATGATGGCACACAAATTATTAAACAAGAATTTTTAGCATCTGTATTTTCCAGAATTTCTTTTATTAAAGTAAATGTTACAAACATTCAATATATGCACCATTAGTGATTCACAAAACATCCAGTCAATTTTCCAGATGCTGAGTATCAACTGAATATACTTGTAATTTCTACTACTAGTTATAAGTATTCATTTTAAACATGCTCATAAGCTGTTTTTTATTCCATAATTGTTAGTTGTTATATATTGTACTTAATAATATGATACTTAAAAGTCACATACTTTATTTCATTTTTTGAAGCAAGAACATTTTTTGTTTTGTATTAAAATTTAAGTTTATAGGACTATTTTTTAAAACTTTGACTGATTTGTGCAGACCACTAAGTAAAAAGTAGTTTTTAGGAGTCTCAGCTATAGGGCCAGTCTTATAATCCATCACACCATTCTTATAATCTACTACTATTTCTAAACTATTCTGGATGTTTAGTAGTCCATAAACCATTTTTGGAACACATTCAAGTATCTATCTTGGATTTTTAGCAGCTTTAATGTTTTATTAGATTTTACAATTATGAGATCTGAGTATGCTTTTGAATACAGTATGCCTATTATTTTCTTTGTAATGCTCTCTTTTAATTTAAAAAGGAAATTATCTTAGAATCTACAATGTTCTTCCTAGCTTTGCATTAATTAAACCATTTTTTTACAGATAGATTTGCATTTACAGGATGATTTACAGCAGAAGAAGATACTAGGGAGGGACATTCTTAGTAATAAGGAAATAAGCATACTGATAATTTGCTTGGCATTTATGCATATTACAAAATAAAATGTTTTCTTTATAAAATATAGTGCAATTAATAGGAAGGAGTCATGTGACTAAAATATTTTTAAATGATTAAAATTTTTTAGATTGAACATATATATATATAGATATATTTTTTTTTTGAACCTCTAAACCAAGGGTGGGNCCCAGCGAAGCGGGTCCTTGCAGCTAGATTCTAGATTACTTAGAAAAACAGTCTTTTATATATATAAAAAACTATATTACATACAAATGTACGAACAAATAAAAACCCAGCGAAGCGGGTCCTTGCAGCTAGTAGCTATATAAAAACTGTGCTTAATTTAGCTACTAAAGAAGTTGTCCAAAAACCTAACAAGTGCACAGTTGGTACAAAGAGTTCAGTAAAGAAGCCAGGCCTGGGTTTACTAGGAGTTGAGGAAAAACCACAATCTTGTTTGCATAAAAAAAACTAGACTGAATCTAATTTATTAGATAAGTAAAGTCCAGAGCAGACTATATTTTAGAACAATTTGACAAACTATTTTGACAGGTACTACTTGCTTTGCACAAAAAGCAAAGAAATAACAATTTGAACAGTACAAAAAGAAGTTTACTTTGAATGACTGTTGTTGAACAAAACAACTCAATCTATCTCTGACAATTGAATCTATCAGAACTACCAAACAAAAATGATTTAACAGTTTTTACCCCAAAATAAGTGCCTCTTAATTCTAACTTAAATCTAAATCTCCACCTCCTGATACACAAATCTATATCAAAATTTACAAAAGTAATTTTTCTCAAACTTCCTATTTATCACAATTGGAATGCTTTTGATTCAAATTGTTCACTTTTAAGTTCCTTTGGAAAAAGGATCTGTCCTCTTTCCTTGGCCCTTCTTTTGAAGTCTTTTAAGCACTGAATGTATCACATTCTTAATATCATTGCATGCTTATTTACATACTGCTGCTAGTTAGCAATAATACAAACAATTTTCCCCTGCAGTTTTAGACAGAATATTATTACTATTATGTTGATCAATTTATGCTGCAATGCAACATAATTTAATAGCCATTTTTAATTCACTAATTCAAAATAACTGTGTCCATCCATTTTATCAGTGTTTGGTTATCCAAGATAGCATTGGTCCACATTACCTCATATACTCTAATAATAGGAGTTCTACTATATTTGTTATAGCATTTTGCTGTATGATATATTGATTCATAAGTAAAATTTTTCTGAAACGAGCTATATACATTCAAATTTTTTTCTTTCCTGTTTCATTACCTTCATATGCAATGTAGTTAAATGGATCGACATTTATACAGTAACAATAGCAATAATTATTTGTTAATACAAACATAATTATTACAATTTGTACAGTATGAACAAGAAATTATATACTCCAGTGGTTTTCAAAAATTGCCTACATAAACTACGTTACTAAATTAATTTTATTTTTTACTATTTTCTAGTTTTATTATATTCATTTAATAAAATAATAATCTAAATTGCTAATTTTGTGTGTTTTTCTCAGNAAATCTGTGCTAGGTCTTATTTTCTGCGGATGTCTTATTTTCGGGGAAACACGGTACTAGCATTTTTTAATACATTTAGGTAGTTTATAAAGTTCCTAATTATTCAATGTGCTTATACCATTTTATATACCTGATTGTTTTGGTATCACTTTGATCTCAACTAGGTGTTATTTGGAATGCTACTGCCAGCCTCTATTGGAAGAAATCTTCATATATACCCACATTTCATATATATCCACATACATATACACATATATAGAATTAATACTGTAGATTAGTGGTGTGCAACCCGTGGGTTGCTCACGGTTGTTCGAGTGAGAAAATTTTTCAGGGTCACCAAATTCAAAGAAATTTATTTGACAATAAAAAATACAGTATAAGGGTTTTCTTCAACAAGTATCAGGGACCAGTAAAATCGTGAAATGAAATTATATTCTTTATAAAAACTATAAGAAACTATTTATAAGAACTATATTTTTTAATGAAAACAATTGTCTGTATTAGTACCTAATACCTATACTTTGGCAACCAGCAGGCAAACAGACATAGTTATACTGATAATGATGTGGCAACAGAAACACATGTTGACATATGCATATTTAGCTTGTAGGACAACAGTATAGTTACAGCACAGTAAATGTCTATTGTCTATCCATGGTTCATGACAAAAAATGTTACTGTCTATTCAAGGGTTGCGACAAAATTTTACACAAAATGGGGGGGTCAGAAATGAAAGTAGTTTGTGCACCACTACTGTAGATGAAACTAATACAGTAGAGTTTTGTTTATCCAAAAGCTGGTCAACCGAAACATTGGTTAACTGAAAGCGTTCCAGTCGGCAAATTTAAATTTCTGCTAGTGCTGTGGCGCTGCAACCTTTAGCTATATCTTTGGCTACTTCAATATTTTTTTTGTTGGTGTGTGTTTTTTAGCTGGCAGCACTGGCACTTTTCTGTGGTGTTTTTCTCAGGACTGTGTGTCGTGCTGAATCAAACGTTTTTGGTACTAGATTAACTTCTAAAGTATAATTTTTTTTGTTTTTATATTTTTCAATATATTTATTTTGTTTGTACAAAATAAAGAAATAATTTTTAATGATAAAATAGCCACGATAATTATTATAAAAATTTACGTTAGGCTTAACATCGACGAACATTCAATGCAAAGCGACACGCAATGGAGAAAAATTTTAACATGGGATAGGTTAATATATTTTTTCATACATAATCGGTTATCCAAACAACCCCAGTTCCCAATTGATTTGGATAAACGATGCTCTACTGTACTCTATTTTTATTCACCTCACACTAGAAGTTCATGATTGTAATGCCACATTAAATATTTTTCAAAACTCATCTTTAAATCAAAAACTTTATCAATTGCAGTTGCTTCAGTTGCAGAATATTGTTTGAAATCTAGAGTCATAGAGTTTTTAGAACAACAGAAAAGAACACACAAATTCATAAAAAGTTTAAATTTATGAGTTTTGCATGTAAGTATAATGCTTGCAAAGATGTTTGGTTCACTGTCTTCTGGCATAACTTTTATTACAAAACAAAGTGTGGGAAGAGGCTTTGAGAAATGTACCCTTCCACATTACAGAATCTCTCTTAACAGCAACCCATAAGTCTTGTGAACCAGATATTGGAAGAGAAAATTAATTTAGACCTGTGGATATGGACACTATCAGGATTTAATAATAATGGAAGACTGTGCTCCAGAAAGTTCTGCAGGCATTATGGTTATACTCATACAGCAAAAACTTGTAGTAAATTTGAACTTGTTACAAATTTTTGCATTATTTTCTGTTGCTGCTGTTTCAAAATCTCTGGAGCTCTAGATTATGAACAGTGTTCTACAGATGATGTTTGATAAGATTTGGATCTGAAGATGAGAGAACTAGACTTGAAAAAATTTAATTTGCATTAAAAACTGACTTTTTAATGCTATAGAATGAGGTAAATGAAATACAAAGTATGGAGTTGAATGCAAGTAGAGATGACATATATATTAAGTTGGTTTTTATCAAATAAAAAGAGAAAATTGACTAGCTTTTTTATTTGTTGTCTTTAAATTATTGAAATAAAGATAAAAGCTGTTTTACTATGTTTATTGTAAATTATTTTCAAGATAATACATCAAATAGTGTGATAATTGTTATAATTTTGTTATTAAATTGATTATCTATTGTATAACAGAAATTATAAGAATATTTATACAGAAACATGAAGATAAAATTGATAGATGCATATTATATCATTAAAAATTTTTCCAATGGAGTTATTTATAATAATTATAAAATAAAACATAGCTTCATTGTTTTGTATTTCACTCATTTCCTTTTTTCAATAGTTTAATGAAATTTATATGATATTTTCTGTTAAGGAAGTCAAACTCCTTATTTAAATTTTATTAAACAAACTTCATTGTTAGTGAAAATCTATAGTAATTGATGATAAATCTTTACATAAACAGAAATCTGGAATAAGATCTACATGACTGGTGAATTCTTACTCCAACAAATAACTGCATGAATTAGAACTAAATTATACATATTCAGTTAAAAAATTTTAAATCAATAAGACAAAATGAGATCATTATATTAATAGATGATGATTAGAAAGAATTCAGTATTCTTCTAATAGTTTTAATAAAAATAAATAAATTAGTAACAATATTTGATGGTTTTTGAGTTAATCATTGACATTTTTCTTCTCTATTTTTTTTTTTAATTTTTTTGTGGATTGCTAAAATTTGAACATTGTAAAAGATGAGCTATAATAGTGCTTGGTAAAAGAAATGATGATGCAGGCATCAACGCTTCTTTTACCATTTGTATGCATAATGTTCTAAATTCTTGGCATATTTGGAACGATAGATGGCCTGATAGATCTTGGTTAAAGATAGAATACATTAGTTTATTTGCTATATTCATATTGTACCTGAAGTCTAATGGTTTAGAAGAGATATTTGTATGTACCAGTATTTACTCAAGTTACATCATCATTTCTTTTACCAAGCACTGTGTTTTGAATTTTTGACTAATTTTGAGGTATTCATTAAATGTTTGTTTAGGTATATAAATTAAAAATTATCACATTTTTGAAAGTTATAACAAACAGCTTGTAATATTGGATACCAAATAATATAGGAATGTGAAGTTTCTGTTATGACAAATGGCTTAACTTTTTTTGTTTTTTCAGGGATATTGTAGAACTTGTATTTTTATATCATTTTTCCTTGCTTACATTAATTTAGTTTGTTAATTGTTATAAGTAGAAAAATTTAAATACTGTGTATCTTTTAGTCTCTTAAATTGCATAAAAAGGAATTCAAAGCATGCATGGATCACTTTTTACTAGTATATAAATATATACATTATTTCATATATTATTTTCTTCTTAGTTTTCAGAATGTGTTAACTTGTTAAAAATATGTATGCAGAAATAAAAACTTTTCCTAGAAGTGGATTTTAGGTAATTCATTGGAGTTCAGCAAGCAATGTTTTTATATACAATTGTTTAATTAAAAACAGTTATCTGTAATCCATACTATACTTCAATTCCATGTATTCAATATTACTATATGAATGGTCAAAATACCATAATTTTCTAGAAATTATTACATCCGCAAACACCATAATCACCAAACAATCAACAACTTTGTTTTACCCAAATGCATTTTGGAAATTACATTATTTCCCTTCTCTGTGGGCTTTCTTCCATACAAGTGAAACAAGGCACAAACAATTTTCTGATAATCTTCCAGTTTTAATGTTCCAATCATTTAACTGCTTTAATACTTTATTTCCATCTGTTCCTTTGTAAATGATATTTTCTTATATACAGGTATCCCTCATACAACATGGCACTTCTACAACACAGTTTTACTATAACACAGTTGGAGAATTTGGAAAATCATCCATACAAAATTTCACAGTCATTAAGTGTAAAGTCCATTATTCAATATTTTTTAAAATTTAAGTAAAGCAAGTGTGGTGTTTTAAATTTGCCCATGGATTTTATCATATTGAAATTTTCAATTTGTTATATATTTTTGTCATCCATAAGAATATTTTATGATACAAATAAAAAAAAAAATAAAGATGTTGCTGATATTTCTGATTAAGATCAACAAAAAAACTAAAATTATGACAATACTTTGTAAAAAGAAGGCATCATTTAACTAAACTGAATATTAATGCCTAATACAGTACTTTTAATTATGATTGTTTGCTAATTATTGATTACTTTAATAAACATATTTCTCTTAGAAACAAAAAACAATAATATACTTTTGTTAATTTTTTGAACCTAACTGTATGTTTTGTATTAGTCCTTTGTTTTCTACAGCACGGATTTGCATAACATGGCACTTTTTCAGAACCTAACTAGTGTTATACAATGGATACCTGTATAGTATTTGCTATGCTTGCTTTCATACATTATCCATCACACATTCACCAACACTTACAAATACTGTAATTTTCAAAACACATCTGAGTAAAAAAAAGTTGTTGATTGACTATTATGGTGTCTGTGGATGTGATAACTTGTAGAAAATTATGGTATTTTGCTATACAAATACTGCATCCAAATGTTTCACCATTCAAAATTTTAGGTGATGAGATCAGTGCAGATGATTAATGCTGTTGCTGTTGTTACCTTAATATAATGCGTGATTTAAATATACATTTAAAGTGACCATTCATACGTTGGTATTGATAATTAAAAAACTTGTTTCTTCAAAGAAGAAAAAGGAAGAAATATAAATAAAAATATCAAATTACTCTATCTACCAAATTAGCTATTAAAATGTTTACAGATAAAGTACTTGATATGCCTTTTATGTTAGAACATACTAAGTTTATTTTTATGTTGATCTTTAACTAGATGCTGCTTTCTTGGGAGAAAAAAATAATTCTTTTCTCACATTGCATGGACATTCTTGCTTTTGTAAATATTTTTATTCACTTGTGTTAAATTTTTTGTTTTTTTATTGACTGAGATGTAGTTAATACTAATTCATCATTTAATTATGTCAGATTTGTTGACAGTTTATATTATATGGCATAATCTTGTGTTATTTAGTGATTATTTTTTTTCTTTACCTTATTATAATTTATTGAAAACTTATATGTAATAGTTATCATTAATTATACAAAATTATTTGAATGCTTTTTTTAATAGGATAAAGGTGGCAACAAAGCAAAAGAAATATATCCCTATCTTATTCAAGAAATTCAATCAACATTAACAGAACTTGGTATTAGTACACCAGAAGAATTGGGATATGACAAACCAGAATTATTTTTAGTTAGTCCATTTGATATTCATTAATAAAAGTGAGTATTAGAAATACTTTAATTGTAAGAGTATATTTTATGATAATAACTAGAATTTTATGAGATAATAATAATTAGAGTTCAACCTGGTTTATACCTTTTCAGGAGAACTGAAAAAAAATATCATTTAAGTGAGAAAACATTAAAAGTTGAAACTACTTTCAAATTACTTTCAGAGTAAATATAATTGCAAAAAAAAGTATGGTGCAGCACAAATTAACAACTGACTTTGTACAATGTACAAAGCATTTACAATTAACTATATGTATAATACATTTGAACAGCATATAAAATGTAGAGTGGAGTAAAATTAAATAAAAAAAATTCACCAAGGTTTTTTCCTCCCACATAACTGGTATAGTATGTAGTATGTAACATTAGTTGTTTTCTCCTGATGAAACTCCAATCTTGTAAAAGAATCATTCTAAAGGTTAGCTCACACAGTGAAACAAATGAGAAAAGACAGTAATTTTTGTTTACTTAGTGAAATTGATTCACAGTACATAATGTGGAAAATGAAATTTTTAATGTTTGGAATGGAGGAGTGATTTGCTAAATGGGAAGGTTCATCAGAAATGGTGTTACATATTTTGAATTATTTGCTTTACTTTTTGCATTTACTGGCAGTTTGCTGTCAGTATGGACTAACCATAAAGAAATAAGTGTTTTTTCTTAAATAATTGCTTTAAATTTTTTCCATTTCAAAATGAATAATACATAAGTGAGAAAGTGCTGTAGTGTAAAACATACAACTGAGATATGGGATTCAACTGTAATAAATATATTTTTTAATTACATTACTAATTTTGTGAAAATATAAACTATCCTAAGTAAAATGAATTACAGTAGAGTGTCGATTTTCCGAAAGTCAATCATCCGAAAGAATTCCAGTCGGCAAATTTAAATTTTCGCCAGTGCTGTGGCGCTTCAATCTTTGGCTATGTCTTGGGCTACTCAAATATTTTACGTTTTTGATACTAAATTAACATCTGAAGTATAATTTTTTATTATTTTTATATTTTTTAATATATTTATTTTGTTTGTACAAAATAAAAAAATAATTTTTAACGATACAATAGTCTTCGTTAGGCTTAACATCGACGAAAATTCAACGCGAAGCGACACGCAACGGAG
>NW_019384435.1:439497-450531 GCF_000671375.1 Centruroides sculpturatus
TATTGGTTCGATTATAGAACGATTGTAAACGTTCCAGAAACGTTGAAAATAGTTCATTTGACTTGACGTAAACAGGAGACGTTCAGAAATATAATCGGGACCAGGTCTCTAATTAGTCTGGAAACGGGGGACCTAATTCTTGCATTCTGTGAAAACGGGTAAGATTGGCTATAATGTAATTATCTTAATGTTCACTGTCGTTACTTTTTAAAAACCCAGCGAAGCGGGTCCTTGCAGCTAGATTCTAGATTACTTAGAAAAACAGTCTTTTATATATATAAAAAACTATATTACATACAAATGTACGAACAAATAAAAACCCAGCGAAGCGGGTCCTTGCAGCTAGTAGCTATATAAAAACTGTGCTTAATTTAGCTACTAAAGAAGTTGTCCAAAAACCTAACAAGTGCACAGTTGGTACAAAGAGTTCAGTAAAGAAGCCAGGCCTGGGTTTACTAGGAGTTGAGGAAAAACCACAATCTTGTTTGCATAAAAAAAACTAGACTGAATCTAATTTATTAGATAAGTAAAGTCCAGAGCAGACTATATTTTAGAACAATTTGACAAACTATTTTGACAGGTACTACTTGCTTTGCACAAAAAGCAAAGAAATAACAATTTGAACAGTACAAAAAGAAGTTTACTTTGAATGACTGTTGTTGAACAAAACAACTCAATCTATCTCTGACAATTGAATCTATCAGAACTACCAAACAAAAATGATTTAACAGTTTTTACCCCAAAATAAGTGCCTCTTAATTCTAACTTAAATCTAAATCTCCACCTCCTGATACACAAATCTATATCAAAATTTACAAAAGTAATTTTTCTCAAACTTCCTATTTATCACAATTGGAATGCTTTTGATTCAAATTGTTCACTTTTAAGTTCCTTTGGAAAAAGGATCTGTCCTCTTTCCTTGGCCCTTCTTTTGAAGTCTTTTAAGCACTGAATGTATCACATTCTTAATATCATTGCATGCTTATTTACATACTGCTGCTAGTTAGCAATAATACAAACAATTTTCCCCTGCAGTTTTAGACAGAATATTATTACTATTATGTTGATCAATTTATGCTGCAATGCAACATAATTTAATAGCCATTTTTAATTCACTAATTCAAAATAACTGTGTCCATCCATTTTATCAGTGTTTGGTTATCCAAGATAGCATTGGTCCACATTACCTCATATACTCTAATAATAGGAGTTCTACTATATTTGTTATAGCATTTTGCTGTATGATATATTGATTCATAAGTAAAATTTTTCTGAAACGAGCTATATACATTCAAATTTTTTTCTTTCCTGTTTCATTACCTTCATATGCAATGTAGTTAAATGGATCGACATTTATACAGTAACAATAGCAATAATTATTTGTTAATACAAACATAATTATTACAATTTGTACAGTATGAACAAGAAATTATATACTCCAGTGGTTTTCAAAAATTGCCTACATAAACTACGTTACTAAATTAATTTTATTTTTTACTATTTTCTAGTTTTATTATATTCATTTAATAAAATAATAATCTAAATTGCTAATTTTGTGTGTTTTTCTCAGTAAAACGTTTCAAATTCTTTTCCAGATATATTTCAGAAAATTCAAAAGAAGTGACTATTTAGTAAAGAATGCCAAATCCATTTTAAAATGGATTGAAAACTGTTATAATGTATTTAGTCATAATTTTTATTATATTATGATGTTTCCACGAGTAGAATAAAAATGTAATTAAAAACATTGTTTAATTTTCTAAATTACTTAAACAACAAAATAGACAGACATTATTCTTATGTATAAATACATAAACATACAGTGACTCAAAATACTGATTTTATTAAAATATCAGCAAGTTTGACTATTTATTAGTGCAGATTTAATATACATAAGCAAGAAGAATATGATTTATATAATCGGTGATGTATCTGCATGGTATGCAGGAATTGTATGGTTTGAATCCTCTGGGCAAAACCTTCCAGATGTTCTAAATTAATTTATTGATTAAATTAATAATTAGAAAAATCTGAACTGTAGTGAAAAATCCATTTTTAGTAAAATAAAGTGCCAGAATTTAAAAATTGAGACACAAGTAAAAAAGATAGTTATTAAAATTCACATTAAAAAGATATGAATTAAGAAGCACAGAAAAATAGAGTTGATTCTAATTGTCAACGTTTAGGTTGATCTGACAGATTGTTTTTTGAATACAATACATTTGTCATAAAACATTGAATAAATGATATGATTATAGTTAATTTTCATTCTAATAACAGCAATTGAGATTTTACGAAAACAACCAAATGAAATTTCAGATTTTGATCTGGTTATCATTTTGAAGTTTTAAAATATTTGTATAGATCTTTAGCATATACAGGCGTGTCCCCAACCCGAAATCCATAAGCACTTTTAAAACGCCTTATTTAGATGTTAGACACCAAGAAAATCTGGAAAACTATAGCCAGTCTGTTAAGCGAAAATCCGTAACCAACCTACTAATGTTCAGTAATTTTATCGATCATATTTATAGATAAACAAATTCCCTAAACCAATCTGCCGTACTATTGGGCTATAATAATACTAGTCAAATTTAATAATTAGATATAGATAGGCTGTTAGGCAGTCATCTCATGTTAATTTAAGGCGTCAGTCTAAGTGTTCAGCCTATCGATAGGCCATCCAGTCTAAACCCGGGATCAAATAGAACAATAAAAAAAACCCGGAAATTTTTGGTCTGTTTATGATATCCCTCACCATCCGGTTTTCCTCATTGTGAGTCCAGCCAAACCCGTGATGGACATGAGAAAGGCTCTCTTAATGCCCACAGAACAGAGAATAAATAAAACTATTCTGAGAAATGGTTTTTCCTCTTAACCCTCGATTATTTTTATACCAACGGATTGATCCACAAAACATATTTCATACCACACTACAAAAATTATAAGTAGAAACAAACATTATGTACACAATAAATCCACCTTACTCATCGGCCCGTCCTCAATATTTATACATATGTATTACATTATAATAATTTTAGCACAAATTAAGCCATAATAATATATGATTGTAATACTTTGTTTTCTTTTCGTTCATGTTAAATTAACAGAAAACTTGCAATTATTTTTTAATAATTAAATTGTATAATTATAAAGTAACAATCAAGTAAAATATTCATTCATTTCTTATTATGCAGAAAACATAACACATATTCGAGAGAATTGGAAGTAGATTTTAGTACATATGGGTCTTATAAATTCGAAGGTAATCGTCTTTACGCCAACTTTTTAATATAATTTTATATACGTTACTTAATTTTAAAGTAAATTAATATTTATTTAATGTTAATTATGATGATATAATTTTTAGAAACATCAAACCTCTATAGGGAACTCTCTGATCTGGCGTAATTACGTAAGCACCGAAAAATCTATTGTCCACTCTACGTGTAGCTTCGATGATGTTCGTGAAGATAAATTTAAGAAAAATTGGAAATTAATAAAAATGATCGAGACAAAAATCTTTACTTTGCAACACCCGAAAGACGATTCTTTCGAATGTTTGGACAGTGAAAGTGAAAAATCGTATCCTAAATGGAAAAACACCAAGTATTGTCATTGGAAAGAAATCGGCTCGGCAGATATACGGGATAGCGCTTACTATCCTGAAAAGGATATAAGAAAACAGGAATATATCCGGTGCGAGGTGAAGAGGAAGAACAAAAAACATTCGAAAACGAATGTTAGATACGAACCTACAGACAAAGGTAGACAATGCGATAGATATTCGGCATTCTTGTACAAAAAGCCTCGCAGATCAAAATCAAAAAATATGAATCGAACAGATTATGTTGAAAAATATATTGCAAGAACAAAGAAACCATTTAAGAATGAAGATGAGGATTGTTCAACCGCTAGATTGTCACCCGACTCTCTTGTCATTCCCAAATTTCACGACAGTCCATCATCCAAACCAGGAGCGAATCCCATACTACGAAAGAATCGTGAATCTAGAATCGAAGTAACTCCGAGTTTGATTCAAAATGGTAATTCTTTATTCTTTGATGGGAAATTTGTTAAAAAACCAGGAAGAAAATCGAAATTGAGTAAATCGTTGGAACAATTATCTCGAAAGGACGATATTGTTACATCTGTGGATTCTGTAGAGCAAACACTTCCGAAAACAACTAATGTAAAGAAATTACCATCGGAAGACGATGATAGAGAAGTACTCGATGCATCAGCGACAAAAGTAAAATTTCCTGCTGGCGTAAGTGTTAAATATTGTTTAAGATATAGAGAGATTTCAAGGTCGTATATCACGTGATAAAACGCACGTTTGCTCCGCTCCTTCGCCATGTTTGTGGTCTAGCTTCCGCTTGCTTATCCTGTACGTGGTTTGTTATTTGACAGGTTGGCAGTGCTATTTTTTACTTTACTATTTTAATAGAACTAAACTATTTTAACATCATTGACAAAGTTAAAAAAAATGCTTTTCTGGCGGGCTATTCTCCCAATCTGACAGGACCAGATGCTGCTTTATATGAAAATAAACTTTAATTATGTTAAGGTGTCGATCCATACGAAGCCAGCATCTTCGTTGTAAGTCAAGAGTTGTGGTGTAAAGTAGATTTTGGTGACATAAACTATCTGGTTTTGGCGACAAATTACTGTACTCGTTCATAAATGAAAAGCTTAAGTACTCTTTCATAACGCTCCTGAAATGCAGTTGGGTTGTGGCATTCTCGTACACCATGTTTAATGTTGGCACCCAGTCTGATGATGATGATGAATCTGCTAAGCGATTATCTTTGCTTAACACTTTAATATTAACTCTACCGTATATTTATTACAAGAAGACACCAAGAAAGCAAATCGAAAGGTGAAAAATAAAGTTAGAACACAATTATTATCTATTTAAACTAAAATTTATTTTGTGGGTATTAACAAAAGGATTTGTGCAATCGACTTGTACACGCTTTATGATACTCGTGCAAAAGTTTATCTAATTATTTACTGATAACTAGCAATCTGATTCTTCTTACCTGAAACTCTTCTATTGATATTTACTTTATCCGTATTGAAATTTTACCGGTTAATTCTCGAGAGCCACGCAGATTGCCTTCGTGGTGAAAGCTCCTCAGTTTGAGGTCCTTGATAATAAATAATGCCGAGAATTTAAAAAAAAAAAAATGATATTCTTTGTTCTTGAGTGAAATAGCATTACACCCAATTAAATACCAATTCACCAATTCGCGACGAATAAGCAACACGAGAACTTCAGCTAAAGTGCTCGTAAACACAAATAAAACGTTAACAAACCACAAAGATGGCGCCGGATTTTGTGATGTCGACTTGAAACCTTTCCATAGTTTTGTTTTTACTACTGAAAAAAATTCAAATTTAAAACGATTTTGTTCTTTCAAATTTATTTCTAGGTCACGTACAAGACAAAAATGAACATTTGAACATAATTTGTCAAAGTTCAAAGGACAATTATCATGTAATTTAGTCTTAAATTCACTCTTGAAAAATACGAATTTTCAAAGCAATAATATTACAAACAGATTAAATACGTCTTAATTATGCACATTGGCAAAAAATTTTCTAAAAAAAAAAAGAAGTGTAACTTTCTGAATTCAAATAAATTATTATCATATTAAAATCTGAATATCGTTGATTGTTATTGCGGAAGTGAAAATTTCATCATTGCCAAATTATTATGAGGAAGATTTCGTGTCGATAACGTAAATCTTTTTGGAAAATCAAGAAGAATGAATCTAAATTAAGAGAGAAATTCTATAGGAATCGATGGCAGGAAGTGGGTTTAAAGATTACAGATGCAATACGACGAGCAATTAAATAATTTCGCTTAATTATCTCCTCTAAAATCCGATATATCCGGTAGTGAGTGGTATATATATATTTTATTTCTACAAATGAAATTCTTGAAAATTATCAATTTACAAGTATTACAACAATTATCAATTGTTAACCACTCGGCTCTCGGCTATTTTGATTGTTGCTCTAAGGATCCGGGTTCGAATCTGGACGAGCAATTTCAAGAACTTCTCATAGGCTATCTTTTCCGTATGAGTTATCTATTATTTTTTTTTACAACTCTTAACTATTTCCTTTAAAAAAAGATTTCCCAGTTGCATCTATTGTGGATCCGAACCGGGATGGGGAAAAGGCCAACTTAGTGCTCACTGGGGGGAAAGAACAAACAAAAAAATGGTAAAAATATTTTAATTTTATACAATTTATAAGTTTTATACATTAAAAACTCTCTGTAAAAATTCGAAAATAATGTTTTTGAGTTCTTATAGTTGGCTACAACTGTAAAAATAATTCATAATTAACTGTTAAACTGTATAATTAATTGACGACATTTCGTTAAGTAACCTAATAACGTACAAGTAGAATTTTGTAAAAATAAAAGCAATTTTTTTAAAATTATATAAAAGAAATAAGATTTAGTATAACACAAATAAAATGCTAAACGTAACAATAGATAATTCTCGTGAGATTTTCGCACCGACATGACGTAAGTTCGAGTACTGGTCGTTTCCTTTCTCCTTCAATTACTTTAACGTCCGTGCTAGTAATTACGCTCTGACGCAACGAATTAAATAATAAAATAATATCACCCCGTATAAATATAACACGTAGTTTATTTATTCATAATAACAGATTTATCTGTTCGTAATTCACACAATACGTTACACCCGAAACACCGACGTCATTGAGAAATCTCTTTCAATTTAAGAAATTCCACTTCTTTAATAAGATTTAATTTATCCTTATTAAGAACAATTTGTAACGAAATTACTTTTAAGTATTTTTAATTAAAATATATATATTTTATACGAATAAAATTTAATTTAATATTTAAGAAACTATTTTTATAATTTAATGATTCTACAATCTTTAAAATACATAAATTTTTATAAATGTATTTAAATAACGATTATCTTTTGTAGTATACCAGTGACCGAATTAGCTCCTACTTTCCAGACGAATGCTCTTTCTTTTAACTCTGGAATGGTTCTATGGGTTCCACCTGCAACCATATATTCATTTTGTAAAATCGATTATAATGATTATCCTAACGATATCCAAGAATGCAACATTACTTTTGGATCATGGACCCATCACGGATTAGCTCTAGATTTGGAGATTTTAGACAGCGGATTAAGTATGGAGAACTTTCATAATTCAAATCCCGAATGGTTTGTAATAAATGCGTCTGTACACAGGAGGATTCAGTATTACGATTGTTGCTTGGAACCATACCCGAGCATTGTAACGACGTTTAAACTTAAGAGGAAACATTATTCCGATCCCGGTTTAATAATTTGGGGTCCTTCTCTAATTGCAATTTTCTTCACGCTAATCATGTTTTGGTTACCTTCTAATTCGTTGCACAAATTCATTTTGGGATGCACTTCGCTAATGGTTCTAACTGTTATGCTATTGTACGTTGGAGAAACACGTTCTTCTTCTGTCCCGTCCGTATTAACAGGTTGGTATTCTATTTCTATTTAAAAGTAAACTGTTTCAAATCATTAATTCGACTTAATTACAGCTCGTAGCATCCATTCTACCATGTTTATTGTTGCATCTGCGATGTTGATGGAGATCATCATTGTTAACTTAGGAAGAATTGCTGGAACTTTTCGGCCTCCTACCATATTAACCTATTGGTTATCGGGGATGATTGGAAAGATTATGTTGATATGCATACCTAAAAAACGATTCGGATTTGTACACAAAATGGAAGACACTCAAGATAACGAAGAAGAATTACCATCGGAAGATTACAGGGAAGAATGGTTATTGGTAGCCACAGCCTTGGATAGAATTTGTTTTGTTATCTACCTTCTAGTCTTTATTGTTCAGAAAAATGCATAAAAAAATTAAATTAATCTCACGAATATAAATTTTTAATGACAGCTTATTAATTTGTAAAAAAGATATCTTCGTAATAAACTCGAATTTTAATTTATATTTAAAAATAAGTTTTCTGTTTTTTTAAATATCCAAATCCATTTAGGTTTTTTGGACTCTCCGCCCTATTGCATCCAAAAGGCCATAGCCATCGCGAGTACAGGCAAGCCACGATAAAAGCGACCATTGGGAAATCCCATTTAGGCTTGGAGTTGATTTACATGAAATTCGTGCCGCTTTCTACATGAAATTCATGCAGAAAGCAGCACGAATTTCAGTATCCTACGAAGAACAATATAGCCGCTTTCTGCAGCTACATTGTTCTTCGTAGACTACGTTCGGCGACGTGGAAAATGAGGTGTTAACGAGAAATAATTGGCTATATACAGAGGTTTTATTGAGATTATACCGCTGAATTTATTATTACAGGGAATGAGTTCAAAACATTTCATAATAGTAAAGTCTTTAGTAACATACCGACTACAATAATGTAGACTAATGCACGGTATCGCAAAGACTTCCAGATAACGAAAACACTCGTTAATAATACTTCTTTATTGTCAAGAAATATTAAATTACTCTACAATTTTTAGAAACATTCTGTCGGAGTTATGCGAAGTACGAGTTGCGGGGTGTTTACTGTATAGTGAAATTTTACCATGTTTCTGTACTTGGTAATCAACTCAAATTATTCGTTATAAAAGAAACAAAATAATAATAATAATAATAATTTGTGAACGAACGTTTCTAACACAGATAGAAACAAAATAATTTTGTATATTTAAATAATAATGACCAAATAAATAATTTTTGGGTTGATTTAAATCTTCATCCTTTTTCAAATTCCAACTAGAGACAGATGATTCTTTTTCACAGAAATTATTAATTTAATAAATATATTATTTCATTTATTATATTGTTTAGTAATAAAACAGCAATATAATAACGCTCTTAACTTCTTCACTCATTTTTTAAATTTTATTTATTCGTACATGGTGTTCACTTAAATGTCTATTCAGGGATCTTTCCAATTTGGGTAGGTTAGGTTGTGGACGATTTGCACGATAAAAAAGTAAATTCTATATTATACATAAAGAATTTACAGCATTAAATATTTATTGCTTGTATATAAAAACTCAATTATTAATAGTACAGTATTATTGATTAAATCTACAGTGTTATCCTATAAAAGATGCTGTATAGAATTTCTATCGTTTGAAACACGTTCGTGATACCTTGTAAAAAAAAAAAGCTGTAATTTATGTTTACTTTTCTGACGTCGTTTTACAAATTATTATGCATATTGTAAAGCCATTTAAACGAAAAACAATATATACAAAGCAATAGACACAAGCTTCGAGTTGTTTAATTAAAAGTGTAACATGCTAGAACATTATTTATCGAATGTTTATAACACGTAAGGTTCCGTTTTTGACAGGTTTTACTGTATATATATATATTACTTTACAATATTTTAATTGTTGTACGATGTGTACTATTCATATACTTTTATGCACAATAAAAACTAAAAGATAAATTAAAAAACAAATTCTTTCTAACGCAATAGAAACGAGAAGCCATTCTTCACTGTAATTCTCGGACATAAATTCTCTATTCTCTTCTGTTTTATGAATAATTCCGAAACANTTTTTAACGATACAATAGTCTTTGTTAGGCTTAACATCGGCAAAAATTCAACGCAAAGCGACATGCAACGGAGAAAAATTTCGAAATCGGATACGTTAAACTATTTTTTCGTATGTAAATCAGTTATCCGGACAACCCCAGTCCCCAATTGATTCGGAAAATCAACGCTCTACTGTAATTTGATTTATTAGAACTTGTGTAAAAATAGTATTGTTATAAATTGCAAAATGTTTAAATATTTACATTAAAAGTTGGAAAAATTGTGTGTTAAAGCTTTCAAGTAATAATAATGATCATCTTTATTTTTTTGGGAATGATTTAAACACACTCTTAGATATGAGTAGATGACAGAAAAAAAATCCAGAACTCCTTCAAATTTTAGAAACAGAAATCCTTCAAAATTAATGTATATGAGATGATCAAAAAGTAACTTTACAAAGCCAATAACACAATGTTTTTATTTAAGAAATGAAAAGATAAAAGATTTATTTGCAAGAAGTTTCTTATTTCTCAACAAAACACCCAATTTCTCCACACATTTATAACATAGATAATGAGCTTTTTCATTTTGTCTTCAAAAACTTCCTGCTTCTACTGTTGCACCAATCTAATGATTACAATGTTATTACACTATCATCAATAGTGAAATAACTGCATGTATGGTCCTTCAAATTTGGGAAATTGTGAGTCATTGTCAGGAGGTGATCCAGATCAAGGCTGTATTGGAAATTAAGAACCTCTAATTGAAATTTTTGTGCAGCAAATTAATAGTCTGATATGCTGTTTATGGTCTGGCATTGTCATGGAAGAGAATTAACACTTTACAATAATTTCTTCTAATGGCCTTTTTCAAGCATTAGCAAATGGAACTTATTTGGCCCATAAAATTAAAATAACTGTTTGAACTTCTTCATAAGATCACTTTCCTGACCTTATCACAGTTTTTTCTACACTCATTCTAGTCATTTCATATTGCTAATATGAGACATTACTAACTAACATTGGAGTACACTTGACAGTATATGATTTTTAAACCATGAAAACTTTATAAACTTACTTTTTCAATTATCCTACATATTTTATATTTATAAATTACAAAAAAAAAGGTTGGTTGATGCCAATGAAATTTTTTTCTTTCACACAAAACACAAAAACTCAATAGATATGTACAGTAGCGCATCGATTATCTGAATGCCAATCAACTGAAACATTGGTTAACTGAAAGCATTCCATTCGGACTGTGTCATGCTGAATCGAACATTTTTGATACTAAATTAACTTCTAAAGTATAATTTTTTTGTTTTTATATTTTTCAATATATTTATTTTGTTTGTACAAAATAAAGAAATAATTTTTAATGATACAATAACCACGATTATTATTATAAAAAGTTTACGTTAGGCTTAACATCGACGAAAATTCAACGCAAAGCGACAC
>NW_019384435.1:451991-475876 GCF_000671375.1 Centruroides sculpturatus
GATCATCTCACTTGGAATCCAAAAAATTATTCTAACATTTCTGTAATGCATTTTACCATCGACGAAATCTGGCATCCCGACATATCTGTCTATTCTAGGTAAGATTATTCAAATTTCATTTAATTTTTTTAAAATTTAATTTAATATTTAAGAAACTATTTTTATAATTTAATGATTCTACAATCTTTAAAATACATAAATTTTTATAAATGTATTTAAATAACGATTATCTTTTGTAGTATACCAGTGACCGAATTAGCTCCTACTTTCCAGACGAATGCTCTTTCTTTTAACTCTGGAATGGTTCTATGGGTTCCACCTGCAACCATATATTCATTTTGTAAAATCGATTATAATGATTATCCTAACGATATCCAAGAATGCAACATTACTTTTGGATCATGGACCCATCACGGATTAGCTCTAGATTTGGAGATTTTAGACAGCGGATTAAGTATGGAGAACTTTCATAATTCAAATCCCGAATGGTTTGTAATAAATGCGTCTGTACACAGGAGGATTCAGTATTACGATTGTTGCTTGGAACCATACCCGAGCATTGTAACGACGTTTAAACTTAAGAGGAAACATTATTCCGATCCCGGTTTAATAATTTGGGGTCCTTCTCTAATTGCAATTTTCTTCACGCTAATCATGTTTTGGTTACCTTCTAATTCGTTGCACAAATTCATTTTGGGATGCACTTCGCTAATGGTTCTAACTGTTATGCTATTGTACGTTGGAGAAACACGTTCTTCTTCTGTCCCGTCCGTATTAACAGGTTGGTATTCTATTTCTATTTAAAAGTAAACTGTTTCAAATCATTAATTCGACTTAATTACAGCTCGTAGCATCCATTCTACCATGTTTATTGTTGCATCTGCGATGTTGATGGAGATCATCATTGTTAACTTAGGAAGAATTGCTGGAACTTTTCGGCCTCCTACCATATTAACCTATTGGTTATCGGGGATGATTGGAAAGATTATGTTGATATGCATACCTAAAAAACGATTCGGATTTGTACACAAAATGGAAGACACTCAAGATAACGAAGAAGAATTACCATCGGAAGATTACAGGGAAGAATGGTTATTGGTAGCCACAGCCTTAGATAGAATTTGTTTTGTTATCTACCTTCTAGTCTTTATTGTTCAGAAAAATGCATAAAAAAATTAAATTAATCTCACGAATATAAATTTTTAATGACAGCTTATTAATTTGTAAAAAAGATATCTTCGTAATAAACTCGAATTTTAATTTATATTTAAAAATAAGTTTTCTGTTTTTTTAAATATCCAAATCCATTTAGGTTTTTTGGACTCTCCGCCCTATTGCATCCAAAAGGCCATAGCCATCGCGAGTACAGGCAAGCCACGATAAAAGCGACCATTGGGAAATCCCATTTAGGCTTGGAGTTGATTTACATGAAATTCGTGCCGCTTTCTACATGAAATTCATGCAGAAAGCAGCACGAATTTCAGTATCCTACGAAGAACAATATAGCCGCTTTCTGCAGCTACATTGTTCTTCGTAGACTACGTTCGGCGACGTGGAAAATGAGGTGTTAACGAGAAATAATTGGCTATATACAGAGGTTTTATTGAGATTATACCGCTGAATTTATTATTACAGGGAATGAGTTCAAAACATTTCATAATAGTAAAGTCTTTAGTAACATACCGACTACAATAATGTAGACTAATGCACGGTATCGCAAAGACTTCCAGATAACGAAAACACTCGTTAATAATACTTCTTTATTGTCAAGAAATATTAAATTACTCTACAATTTTTAGAAACATTCTGTCGGAGTTATGCGAAGTACGAGTTGCGGGGTGTTTACTGTATAGTGAAATTTTACCATGTTTCTGTACTTGGTAATCAACTCAAATTATTCGTTATAAAAGAAACAAAATAATAATAATAATAATAATTTGTGAACGAACGTTTCTAACACAGATAGAAACAAAATAATTTTGTATATTTAAATAATAATGACCAAATAAATAATTTTTGGGTTGATTTAAATCTTCATCCTTTTTCAAATTCCAACTAGAGACAGATGATTCTTTTTCACAGAAATTATTAATTTAATAAATATATTATTTCATTTATTATATTGTTTAGTAATAAAACAGCAATATAATAACGCTCTTAACTTCTTCACTCATTTTTTAAATTTTATTTATTCGTACATGGTGTTCACTTAAATGTCTATTCAGGGATCTTTCCAATTTGGGTAGGTTAGGTTGTGGACGATTTGCACGATAAAAAAGTAAATTCTATATTATACATAAAGAATTTACAGCATTAAATATTTATTGCTTGTATATAAAAACTCAATTATTAATAGTACAGTATTATTGATTAAATCTACAGTGTTATCCTATAAAAGATGCTGTATAGAATTTCTATCGTTTGAAACACGTTCGTGATACCTTGTAAAAAAAAAAGCTGTAATTTATGTTTACTTTTCTGACGTCGTTTTACAAATTATTATGCATATTGTAAAGCCATTTAAACGAAAAACAATATATACAAAGCAATAGACACAAGCTTCGAGTTGTTTAATTAAAAGTGTAACATGCTAGAACATTATTTATCGAATGTTTATAACACGTAAGGTTCCGTTTTTGACAGGTTTTACTGTATATATATATATTACTTTACAATATTTTAATTGTTGTACGATGTGTACTATTCATATACTTTTATGCACAATAAAAACTAAAAGATAAATTAAAAAACAAATTCTTTCTAACGCAATAGAAACGAGAAGCCATTCTTCACTGTAATTCTCGGACATAAATTCTCTATTCTCTTCTGTTTTATGAATAATTCCGAAACATTTTCTGGGAATTTTAATCAACATGATTTTCCCAACGATACCCGACAGACAATATATAACTGCAGAAGGTGGTCGAAAGCTTCCAGAAATGTACCTCAAACTAATGATGAAGAACTCCATCAGCATTGCAGAAGCCACGATAAATATGGTTGAATGAATTGTTTGAGCTGAAAATACGTTTAATCGTTTATTAAATCTTTCATTTAATTAACAAATATTCGAATAAATAAAAAGCTACTAACCTGATAGAACAGTTGCAACGGGGGAAGAACGAAACTCATTAAGATACAGGAGCAATACGGTTAGAATGATTACTGATGTGCATCCCAAAATGAGTTTATAAAGTAAATTAAAAGATATCCAAAACATAATTAAAGTAAATATTATAGCAATTAAAGAAGGACACCAAATTATCGAACCGTAATCTGAAAAATGTGTTCTTTTGAATTTAAAAGTTGTTATAATGCTGGGATAAGGTTCGGGACAACAAGAATATTTTTTAATTTCCTTCTCTACAGACGTGTCTATTAACATCCAAAGTGGATTAGTATTATGAAAATCACTTAATTTAATTGTCTTTGATGCAAGTTCCATTTCTAAGGCCCATCCGTGATGAGTCCACGAACCAAAAGTAATGTTACATTCTTGAATATCGTTGGGATAATTTTTATATTTAATTTCGCAATAGGAATATATTGTTATAGTTGGTACCCACATAATTGTTCCTCCATTAAAAGAAAGAACTTTTGTCTCGACATTCGGCATAATTTCGGTCACGGGCATACTATAAATATTTATATAATAAAATTAATTAATATAAAAATATTCTGTTTATTATATTATATTATTTCATACTTTAAATGTTTAATATAAAAATAAATAGATAAAAATTTAATAAATAAACTTTTGTCTTATTCATTATTATACAAGTCTGGAAGCAAAGATCTTGGCTGATCCAGATCCTATCAAATATAGAATTTATAATGAATTAGTAATAGTAAAATTAAATTAGAGAGGCCATAGTTATCATTAGTCATTTCCTTAAAGAATAATTTGTATAATTTTAAATGCAGTTGTTATTGTTAGGGGTCTGAAGTAAGGAAGAGAGAAGGAATGAGAAAGAAAAGATACCAAGTAAGGTATTGGCAGACAGGAGGAATAATAAACAAAACAACTCGTTTACAAAGGATGATAACATTTAGCATTTATCAAGAACTTTAAATGCAATATACGTACGATCACGTCAAATATATTTGGGTTAGTGAAACTCAGGAGACGTCCTAGAAAAACTTAGGATTACATTTCAATACATATCCTACTGTTAATCGTTATTGTAAATGTTTTTAACACGAAACGTAAATATTGTAATAGAATATTGCATTAAAGTATTTACGAGATTCTAGAATAATATTATTTGAAAGGCAAGTCAGTTTATGAATAAAATGGAACACTCATGATATCAGAGAAGAAACACTTGCATCGCTATTTTATATTTGTTAAACAAAACTTATCATTTCTGACACGAAAGTTTGAGTTATTGTATTTAAATTGTATTAAAATCGAATTTTTATTTGTTATATTTAGAAATTTCTAAAAGAAAATTTATTCTAGTATTTCAAGTAATGTTTTATACCATTGAACGAGAACCAATATCAATTCTCTACTTAATTGAAATATATGAATTTAATCAATCATTGATGAGTGATATTTGTAGGTCAATAACTAATGTCTCTATCTTTAAAAGAGGTTAGCCATGTCTCAATCCATAAGGGATAGAGGACACATATCCCCAATATTTTTGGGAAACAATTTTCTGGTACAAAAATGTACCAGAGAATTCTTTCCCTTTCCAAGATATCTACGATCACTCACTCTCTAAATAGGGTCCATTTTCCCATAAAAGACTTCCCGAGGCATTCCTCCCTCGACAGATTGTCCACGTTGCCCTATACCAATAAAACCAAACAAGAACAGTAAAATCCAATAAAGATATTATCGAATCTTTTGAGAAAAGTATATTGCCTTTCTCTCAAAACATATGCAAATTGTTTTTTATATGGAAGAATTTTTGATTGAAATAATTACAAAGAAATTCTACAATAATTTTAAATTATAAGCATAAATTTGTATAATAATTAGCATATAATCAGTATAATTTACCTGGAATAAATTGATATATCTGGTACCCATATTTCGCTCGATTCAAAATGAATTAATTCAATTCCCGAATAATTTTCCGGTTGCCACACAAGATGCTGATCGGTCCACGCCTAGGAAAAAAAAAATTAAAAAGAAGAAATGATTTTAATTTTGAAAACATGTAAAAATTTTAATTTCTTCACTGATATCTGACCTCAAATCAGAATTCCATTTCAGTTTAGAGCCTACTAGTCCCCTCACAGAGGACTTAACAGAATCATGAGGCGTGATACGAGTCTTAGAATAGACTATCTCACAAATATCCTGTTCACTTTATGTCGGAAAAACTGACTGGCTACTATATTCAATAAATGTTCTCACTTTCGAGATATTATTTCATCATACGTGATCAAATAATGAATATAATTCTTCCTTAACTATTAAACCATCGTATCCATAATAAAGTTAATCTATTTTTCCCATCTTAATGTCCCTGGTGGATTTATAATTTTTTCAAAAACGGTTTTAATTTAAAAAGTGATTTTCTATTAAATGACATAAATTGGTTACATCATACAGTATCGCATATAGAAGTCAGATAAAGTCTGAGTTATACTCGTTCTACAATAGAAACATTGCATCTTGTAGGTGTTGTAAATACAGAGAAAGTCGACATATTTAACAGACTCTGAACCATTGTATCTAGTGAAACTGATTTATGTAATATAATTTTCACACTCTCAAAGTATCCGAAATCCCAGGAAATTTTCGTGTGCGGTTTTTCCCTCATAGACTATGTCAAGCACCATTGGTCGTCCCCATTGTTTGGCCTTTCCGAACTCATGAGTAAGAGAAGAGATACTCTTCTCTTACTCATTTCTCTTATCTCTCTTACTTCTCTTACGTTAGTATACCCAGAGGGCAGAAAAGTTAAAAAATAAATTCCAAGACATTTTGATTTATATCTGATCTTCCTCTCTCCTGTCTATTAGATTTAAAACGTAAACTATGGAGTATTTGTTTAATAAAGAACAATTATTTTCGCGTATGTTATATTTATACGATATTATTTTTTCTTTTATTTTCTAAATTTTGTGAACAAACGAAAACATTTCTCTTAATTTATGAAATTTAAAATAAATATAAAAAATACAAATAGTTACTTACTAATTGTAACCAAGCTTCTAATTTCATATAATTCTTCTCTTCATTCTATTAAAAAAAAACGTATATTGCTCACTTGATATGATACAAAATACAAGTTACAACCATTCAAAATTACTGTGATTATGTTATTTATTAACTGAGAAATATATAATGTAATGTACACCAATCGATAGTTTCATTTTCCATCTACATTCAAACGTGCTACAATTCAAATCTATTGCCTCAAAGAAATGCCATAAACAAAAATGGCGACTCTGCAATAAAACAAGTGTTTTTTGTATTTTACATTTTGCAATAATAATTAATATAATTACAATAATTTAAAATGGTAGAATTCTTGTTTTTGGAAGACCCTATATAATTTCAACCTACTGTCTGTATGGTTAATGAAGTAATAAATAAATCAGTTATCAGAAAATTTATAAAATAATTTAAAAATTTACTATCTATGGCATTATTATAAACTATAACTATATTAATATCAAACAAACAAAAGAATTAAAATACATCTTACTATTTCTGATAGATAAATGGGTATTAAACCAAAATATAATGTAGTAGCATTCGAATCATCTAATACGGGACGAGCGATTTTATCGTAATTTTTTAGTAAATCTTTACGAAGTTTTTGTATCATAGATTTATGTTGAACGTCCGATGAATCTAAAAAAAAAAAAAAAAACCGAAAAATTTCGCAGAATTAAATTTTTGTATTAATAAATAAATTTAAAAAATTTCATCCCTACTTACCTGTGTACGTGTATAGAAAGATGAAAATGTAGAAATAATATAAAATTATAGTAGCGAAAGAACATCTTACGTCCATGATATATAAACTTTGTGTAAGTAAAAACTTTGGAATTAGGATATCCCACATTTATATCATTTCAAAAATCATAAATTAATATATTTCAATGAAGATAATAGTTCTTAATGGAGTAATGATTATACAATTGAATTTTTGTGAATGTAAAAATCTACATCAATCTTAATAATACATTTATAAAATATACATCCTTGTTTCTTCTTATTTTATTTTAAAATATTGTAGTTGTGTCATTTATTGATTTAATAATGAATTATCGTGTGTTTAGTATATATTTTTTTCTTACTAAAATAAAATCTTACATTCTGCTATTTTTAATTGGTTTGTTTCAATGTATAACTTTATATTATATTAAATCTTGAGTTATGTGTAATATATATATAATAGTCCATTATTATAATTTGTGAATCGTTAATACAATAAAAATATATATACAAGTCGACCCCCCTATAACACTATTGATTATTCCGTTTTATATAAATTCCATGTTGTACGAGTCACTTAGATTTTACAAATACGTCAGCCGTTCACAGCCCGGCACACGTATTTGTAAAATCTAAGTGACTCGTACAACATGGAATTTATATAAAACGGAATAATCAACAGTGTTATAGGGGGCTCGACTGTATATATATATATATATTTTCCGTTGTTCTGTTTTAAATAAAATAGTTCCTCGTTATATAACTCATTCGAATATATAGGTTAGTCTTTTACTTATTTATTTTATATTGTTTTTTTTACTTTTTGTTCTTACAAACAATGCTTTTATGAGAACAAAGTTAGATATAGTAGACCCCCCTATAACACTATAGATAATTCCGTGTTATATGAATTCCATGTTGTACGAGTCACAGATTTTACAAATACGTGAGCCGTTCACAGCCCGGTACAACGTATTTGTAAAATCTAAGTGACTCGTACAACATGGAATTCATATAACACGGAATTATGTACAGTGTTATAGGGAGGTGTACTTGTACTGTACATCACAATGCTGGGCTGCAATTTTTAACCGTAATTTATTTAATTTTAAAATATACGCTTTCCACCTTAAATTAGCAGTGTCTTGCCCCTGTACATCATACTTTTCCTTTAACAATAGAGTCGTTTAGGTCATCTATCTAACACCTTTCGGAAAAAAATTTGTGATTTTTCTAATACTAAAATTCATTCTTGGTTGAAATACATTTCCAAGAAAATATTAATAACAATTATATCGTATTTTTAATTGTTTTTTAATGTATAAATGTCTACGTCTTTTAATCTTTTAATATGAAACTGGCGCCATCTTTTAAGAATTAATAACATTATAAGCTTTACTGTTATTCTCGACTAATACAGGAAGATGAAGTCCTCTCGTGTTTTAGAATCATGTCCTTGTCAGAGTTGATTTATTTAATTTAAATATACAAGTATATATTTACATTATATAGTTTATTTTAAAATAAACACGGAAAGTGACCTTATATTTGGAAGAGAAAATCGGTAGATGATCCTTGGAATAACATTAATAGAAAGTCACGCAATACTTTTAAGGGCTCCTTAATAACCCCTCTTGGTGTCTAAATAATATACATTTTTTTTACATCAAATTGACGTCATTATCGCATTTTCTCGTAAGAAAACTGTAAGAATGACGTCAAATTGATACAATATTGCATATTATTCGGTACAGTGAGTCTACATTTAATTTCTTCTTCACTCATTTTACTGTTAAATCAAGTGTTTAGTAATTACTCACAGTAGATTACGGTTTATTACGGATACAGTACGTAGTTTTCTATGTGATTATACTATATTTTCTTGTTGTCTACTAAAGATAGTATTATATAATTCAAAATATATATTTAGGAACCGTGTATGACACTAAATATTATAAGAAACGTTTGTCCAGGAATCAATTGGGCAATAAAACGGGGGGGTGTAATTACCGTCTTGTTATAAAATTGCTAAAATTATCGACCTATTACTCAGATAAACTTCTTAAATGAGTAATAACGTCATAATGAAGAGGAGTGAAAACGTCATTCATGTTAACGTCATAAGCAATTCGTAAGCATAATTTCCTAAGAAGTTTGAGTCACTTTCGGCCCAATAACCAGAAAATTTATTATAAATTACTCTTATTCTTTTTCTAAATCAAATATTTAAAACATTAAACGACGTAACTTTTGTGCAAATGGTTAATAGGCTTTGAAAACTCCAAGGTTAAGCTTACGACTCTCAACTCACTTTAAGTCACGTGTACATACAAGGAGAGACGTAACATATACTTATAAGGTAAAACGTAAAGTTTAAGACCGAAGCAGAGTGGCGCAGTGGAAGCGTGCTGGGCCCATAACCCAGAGGTCCGTGGATCGAAACCACGCTCTGCTAATATTTTTTTTTCCTTCCTTTTTTTTNTTTTTATTGGCTTTTTTTTTTATTTTTTTTTAAATTTAATTTCTTCTTCTCTTTTATAAATTATATAGAGAAAGAAGATAATTGTTTGATGGCATAATCTTATTGATCGAAAAAGTAAAGATAATTGTTTCTTTATACGAATGATTCGATTTTTAACTCACACCACACATCAATTCAAATTGAAACTTAATTAAAATTTCAACATCGAACTAATGAGCAAAACTTTTCTGGTAAATTTGTGAAAATCGATATATCGTAGATTCTTTTGTACTATTAAGAAAATAGCTCTTTTTCCCAAATGAGTATTGCATTCCTTGATCCATTAAGTACACGATCCTTCCTTTGGGCATTTATTCGACCATTTCCAAGTCTCTTTTTCAATAAAATAAATGATAATAATAATAATAGTATATTGTACTTAAAATACAGGGTGTCCTGTATAATAACTGGGCATATCTGGCAACCATATCGTTTCACAAATTTAATAAATTAAAAACTGATCTTAAACCTTTCGGGTGTGCTTATACAATTGTATGGTGTTTCATCACACACTTGATTTGAAATTACCCAATTATGTAATTTTGGGTACTTGTACTTTGGCTTAAGGGTGATAAGGGCTTGGAACTATCAAGACTCTACTGTACTCATCGGAATCGGTACTTTAAACGTGGGTTCGGATCCTACTGACAATCAAATATGTTATTTTTTGTGTAAATAATGGTTTCTTTTATATATATGTTTGCTTATATAGAACGATTTTACTTTAGTTATTGTTTATTTATAACAATATCAACAACTTATATTAGTTATTACCTAGTTATTTATTGTGAAAATTGTAGTACTGGTTATTATATAAATTATGTACACGTCAGAGTAGAAGAATTTTCTTCATTGAGATTTCACTTTAAATATTATTTTGAGGAATTGAAGACTTTTTTTTCATGTTCTAATCGAAAGTGAAAAGTTTTTCACTTGTTCAATTCAATACTTTTTAGTAATAAATAATGCGAAATATAAAAAAATCTGCCTTTAAATATTGTTTTAGTGTGTGACGTAGCATGAAAGATATTGATTTGACAGAAGAACATTACCGATTTTGACAGTCTTTATAAATGAGTAATATAATAAGTGACTTTTTATATATATTTTCAAAATTTTTAGATATTTCTTCGAATTGTTATTTATTTCTTAAATTGTGAATTTTTTATCTTTATTAACTTATCACACTTTCTCATAACAAAACTATAAGAATGATGTCAAATTTAAAGTAATATTTTACATCATTCGGGTAAGACGATTGACCTTTTTATTACGGTTTATTAATCTTATGTGAATTTAAATAAAAATATTAATTAATTACATTGTATCATACACATCTGGTAGTATAGTACTGTACTTTTAAAAAAATAAATAAATGGTTTCCAGGCGTGCTTCAACAATATATACACTCTTTAGTAATAAAAAAAAAGCCTTCTTTTTATTATTAGACTATTATTATTATAGAATAAACACTGCAAAGATAAAATCCGGATGGGCGAAGTTATTTATTTATTTTTTTTTTTTTAAGAACGTTATCGAATAACTTCACAGATAACTTTAAACAGTAAATTTGTATAGATAAACTTTTACCTTTATAGCTTTATAGCGAAGAAAATAACCTCGGCATCAATTATTTAAAGAATGAAGGGAGTAACTACGATACGCTAGTTACGTTTATCTCAACGTGAATTCTAGCAGTCGAAGGCAAAATAGAGTGAATTTCTATAAGGAAAGGTCATCTCAGATGTATCAACAATTTCTACTCTGTAATAAAAAAAATAAAATAAAATAAAGACTACACCCTGTAATATAAAACTCTCGAGGCTACAGCCCAAATTTCTCATATCTTATTTGTAATCACCTTGACATACAAATGTGACCAACCATGAATAATGCACGAGAACTTTCTTTTAAGAATTAATAACATTATAAGCTTTACTGTTATTCTCGACTAATACAGGAAGATGAAGTCCTCTCGTGTTTTAGAATCATGTCCTTGTCAGAGTTGATTTATTTAATTTAAATATACAAGTATATATTTACATTATATAGTTTATTTTAAAATAAACACGGAAAGTGACCTTATATTTGGAAGAGAAAATCGGTAGATGATCCTTGGAATAACATTAATAGAAAGTCACGCAATACTTTTAAGGGCTCCTTAATAACCCCTCTTGGTGTCTAAATAATATACATTTTTTTTACATCAAATTGACGTCATTATCGCATTTTCTCGTAAGAAAACTGTAAGAATGACGTCAAATTGATACAATATTGCATATTATTCGGTACAGTGAGTCTACATTTAATTTCTTCTTCACTCATTTTACTGTTAAATCAAGTGTTTAGTAATTACTCACAGTAGATTACGGTTTATTACGGATACAGTACGTAGTTTTCTATGTGATTATACTATATTTTCTTGTTGTCTACTAAAGATAGTATTATATAATTCAAAATATATATTTAGGAACCGTGTATGACACTAAATATTATAAGAAACGTTTGTCCAGGAATCAATTGGGCAATAAAACGGGGGGGTGTAATTACCGTCTTGTTATAAAATTGCTAAAATTATCGACCTATTACTCAGATAAACTTCTTAAATGAGTAATAACGTCATAATGAAGAGGAGTGAAAACGTCATTCATGTTAACGTCATAAGCAATTCGTAAGCATAATTTCCTAAGAAGTTTGAGTCACTTTCGGCCCAATAACCAGAAAATTTATTATAAATTACTCTTATTCTTTTTCTAAATCAAATATTTAAAACATTAAACGACGTAACTTTTGTGCAAATGGTTAATAGGCTTTGAAAACTCCAAGGTTAAGCTTACGACTCTCAACTCACTTTAAGTCACGTGTACATACAAGGAGAGACGTAACATATACTTATAAGGTAAAACGTAAAGTTTAAGACCGAAGCAGAGTGGCGCAGTGGAAGCGTGCTGGGCCCATAACCCAGAGGTCCGTGGATCGAAACCACGCTCTGCTAATATTTTTTTTTCTTTTCTTTTTTTTTTTTTAAGAATTATTAAATTTTAAAATAATAATTTCTATTTTATATTATAAAACGTTTACGTAATTTACTACTAATAATAATTACTATTATTATTTTTTAAAATTATATTATAATAATTTCTTTATATTTGATATTAATACCGATTGTTTAAGTAATAAAATGAATTTTAAATTGAATAATATTTATATTATAAAATTATAACCAGAAACGAGCATTTCCGGATTTATTATAATTTTTTTAATAAAATTCAATAAATTTGTTGTCAACAGATGGCGATATAATCGTTATGAAGGCTATAGATATATAAGTAGTGTCAGAGTAGAAGAATTTTCTTCATTGAGATTTCACTTTAAATATTATTTTGAGGAATTGAAGACTTTTTTTTCATGTTCTAATCGAAAGTGAAAAGTTTTTCACTTGTTCAATTCAATACTTTTTAGTAATAAATAATGCGAAATATAAAAAAATCTGCCTTTAAATATTGTTTTAGTGTGTGACGTAGCATGAAAGATATTGATTTGACAGAAGAACATTACCGATTTTGACAGTCTTTATAAATGAGTAATATAATAAGTGACTTTTTATATATATTTTCAAAATTTTTAGATATTTCTTCGAATTGTTATTTATTTCTTAAATTGTGAATTTTTTATCTTTATTAACTTATCACACTTTCTCATAACAAAACTATAAGAATGATGTCAAATTTAAAGTAATATTTTACATCATTCGGGTAAGACGATTGACCTTTTTATTACGGTTTATTAATCTTATGTGAATTTAAATAAAAATATTAATTAATTACATTGTATCATACACATCTGGTAGTATAGTACTGTACTTTTAAAAAAATAAATAAATGGTTTCCAGGCGTGCTTCAACAATATATACACTCTTTAGTAATAAAAAAAAAGCCTTCTTTTTATTATTAGACTATTATTATTATAGAATAAACACTGCAAAGATAAAATCCGGATGGGCGAAGTTATTTATTTATTTTTTTTTTTTAAGAACGTTATCGAATAACTTCACAGATAACTTTAAACAGTAAATTTGTATAGATAAACTTTTACCTTTATAGCTTTATAGCGAAGAAAATAACCTCGGCATCAATTATTTAAAGAATGAAGGGAGTAACTACGATACGCTAGTTACGTTTATCTCNTTTTTTTTATATTAATTTTCTTTTTATATCGAATTATAAATTATAAATTTACATTCCAATAAGTACATTTAAAAAGAGGAAAAAGAATTAATATAAATTTTTCAAATTTAATTAAATATATTTATTCTTTTTCAGTTAAAATAAAATTAAATTATTGTTAATTTTTTTTAACATTTTCTTTTAAACAAAATTATTTTAAAAATTTTTGTTTACGTATCACGCAATCGAAACAATAGAAATTGTTTCCTCTTTCAAACAATAGAATTTCAAGGACTAAATATAAATTAAAGATATTCACAAATGAATAATATCTAAATCAAAATTTCTAGTTCATAAATTCTTGATAAAAGTATATTTATATATATATGTATATTACATTACATTAATCAATTATTTTTCTTTATAAAATGAAAACGAATAAGAAGAAAAATAACACGATTAAATTTTTATCCTTTTGAAAAGAGTATAACATACTTCAGCCTTGAGGAAAGAATTAATAATTTAGAAATAACAAAACTATGAGAATCAGTTGTTGTAGCTTCTGGCTTGATATGTGTATCAATGAAGAACTCGATGTACTTTACAAATCCTTTCGCTAATGGTAGGATTATATTGCATGCAAGAGATATTCTTTATCAAGTAAACACATCATCAAACCAGTTTTTAAGTGTGTTTATGTACAATTCTTTATCTTAAAAAAAAAAAAAGAAGAAGAAGAAGAAGAAGAATATAAAAATCTCATATTATATAATTAATAAATATTAGATATTTCTATAAATTTATACAAAAATTCAACTTTGAATAATATTCAAAAGTGATTAACTTATATTAATTTCGCATATTTTGCCATATTTAAATGAATTTTTATTGGCTTTTTTTTTTATTTTTTTTTAAATTTAATTTCTTCTTCTCTTTTATAAATTATATAGAGAAAGAAGATAATTGTTTGATGGCATAATCTTATTGATCGAAAAAGTAAAGATAATTGTTTCTTTATACGAATGATTCGATTTTTAACTCACACCACACATCAATTCAAATTGAAACTTAATTAAAATTTCAACATCGAACTAATGAGCAAAACTTTTCTGGTAAATTTGTGAAAATCGATATATCGTAGATTCTTTTGTACTATTAAGAAAATAGCTCTTTTTCCCAAATGAGTATTGCATTCCTTGATCCATTAAGTACACGATCCTTCCTTTGGGCATTTATTCGACCATTTCCAAGTCTCTTTTTCAATAAAATATCCTTCAATAAATATTTTTAGTTTTATGTATTTTACTTTATAAAATTTTCAACGTTGTTTTTTTTTAATACTTTTTTTTAGTATTTAATAATTTAGATTCAATAGCATCTCTTCCTTTTACGTATAAAAAGTGAATGAGTTCATTGACTGTGTTTCACACTAGAAAAAAAAGTAATAAAAATACATAAAAAAATCAAAGCTGTAAACGTAGAAGGAAATATAAAACAATTGACCATTGCATAAACAAGTTTTCCTTTCTTTTTCTTTCTTTAAAAAAAAATAGAAAAATTTTCACTGATTTTACGACTTTTAAAACTATTTTTATTTTTATTTCTTAACAGCGGCACTTTAATTATTTATATATTAAATTATAGAAAAAAAAATGTTCTCGAATTAATATTTAAATTAATGAGTGTGATAAAACGTCTTAATTAGAATAATTAATGAATTTTCGTGTCATATTTGAAATGCTTGAACGGAAAAGAAACGTTATTTGTAAGCGTTGCTGATATATAGGTTATATATACTGTATATTATGAGATAAAGGCAATAACATGTCAACGAAAACTAGAATAAACCTTATCAACTGGCTAGCTTCACACGATGATGAATATCAGAAGGATGATGGATGGTTACTGAACTTGATGACCTTAGTGAGCAGTGAATTCTTAAAAAGAAAACTATTGACTCGAATATTTTGAAGTTTATGAAAGTTTTAATAGCATTCGAATAAAATTTTCTTTAAATATATATATATATAAACATAATAAAGTGTAAATTTTATGATTTTTCAATCACGTTTTAAATATTGTAAAATGCTTGCAGATTCGTTTATGTAATCGATAAACGTCCATTTGTTAGAAACCGATAAAGGAAAAAAACCAATATTTTTATCGATATAATAAGAAACTACAATGTTTATATATTGAAAATTTCATATTTTAAATCTTGGGATATTTCTTCTTCAATTAGAAATTAAGTTTTTCAACTTGATCTCATTAAAGTTGAGAGGGATTTTAATGCCAAACTGATATAAAATCAAATGTAAGAATTTTATTTTTTAATATTTGCTTTAATGTTTGAGTACATTTAACCCCAAAAATTTCTCAACTTTACCATCAAGGAGAGTTCAGGATCGATTCCCGTTCGACACTTCTAACTCTTAGATCTAACGCACCACGACAGACTCGGCCAAGTGGAAATTGGCATTGCATCTAACTGCATTCACTCAGATCTGTTAAGAATTCTTTAAATTTCGAAAAAACAACTATTACTTTTTACTCTTTCTTTTGTGTTAGAATCGTAAATTGTATCGTTATTTGTACTTTTCCGAATGAGTCATTGGAAAACTCGATAGAGACAGCCTATACGTTCCATTTAAAAAAAGAGATGATAACGTGAAAATAGCTATAAAAATCAAGATAATATGTCATAAAATATTAAGAAAACATGTCAGACATATGATAGATAACAGGTATATATCACTATCTAAAATTTACATACCTGTAATTTCTTTTTAAAACATGCAATATAACAATCAAAAAAAAAATGTTTTTTTTTCTATCGCTATTTTAAAGATAGAAGGTTTCATATTAAAAAAACCTAATCATCTCCAAGTTTAAAAAAACCTTGATACAGTAACATTGAATCATTGATCACTGTTAGTTTACTATATTGTTCCATTGATCAATATTGTAAGTATTAATCAATGGATGCAATAAAAAGTAATTTTATNAAGATAGAAGGTTTCATATTAAAAAAACCTAATCATCTCCAAGTTTAAAAAAACCTTGATACAGTAACATTGAATCATTGATCACTGTTAGTTTACTATATTGTTCCATTGATCAATATTGTAAGTATTAATCAATGGATGCAATAAAAAGTAATTTTATACACATAATTTTTTTTTCAATGGTTAATCTATGAATCTAATATTTTTTTTTCTTATAAGTGTAATAATAAAAAAATGTATTTTAACTTTTATATTAATTGTAATACAGTCGACCGAAATAACAAAACTATGAGAATCAGTTGTTGTAGCTTCTGGCTTGATATGTGTATCAATGAAGAACTCGATGTACTTTACAAATCCTTTCGCTAATGGTAGGATTATATTGCATGCAAGAGATATTCTTTATCAAGTAAACACATCATCAAACCAGTTTTTAAGTGTGTTTATGTACAATTCTTTATCTTAAAAAAAAAAAAAGAAGAAGAAGAAGAAGAAGAATATAAAAATCTCATATTATATAATTAATAAATATTAGATATTTCTATAAATTTATACAAAAATTCAACTTTGAATAATATTCAAAAGTGATTAACTTATATTAATTTCGCATATTTTGCCATATTTAAATGAATTTTTATTGGCTTTTTTTTTTATTTTTTTTTAAATTTAATTTCTTCTTCTCTTTTATAAATTATATAGAGAAAGAAGATAATTGTTTGATGGCATAATCTTATTGATCGAAAAAGTAAAGATAATTGTTTCTTTATACGAATGATTCGATTTTTAACTCACACCACACATCAATTCAAATTNTTACAAATACGTGTGCCGGGCTGTGAACGGCTCACGTATTTGTAAAATCTAAGTGACTCGTACAACATGGAATTTATATAAAACGGAATTATCAACAGTGTTATAGGGGGGTCAACTGTGTATTTATTATCTCTCCTTTAGAATACAGGAAAAGATTTCAATTAAATATGTATTTAGTTTAGTTTAGTTTAGTCAAATATGTACACTGTAAATTATTTATGGCTTATTTATTCTTCATACTAAACACATTGAATATCTTTTGATATATATATTTCCTTTGCAAATCATTTTTTATTGCTATCTTTTATTTTTAAAAGAGATCAAACGAGTCATCGAGCATTTCGAACAATTCAATAAATTGCTTTCGAACATGGAAACACTTCAGTCTAAATTCACACCACAAATAAAAAATTCTTTCCAGGACTTTTTCATTATATTCATTTACTATTATAGCTCTCGATCTTTTTCTAGATGACTTCTAACTTTTCTATTTAGTTCTTTGTAAGCATCTGTTTTCTTTGTTTATTTACTCCTTTCTTTCGGGGTGTTTTTTTTCCTTTATTTCTTTTATCAATTTCGAGTAATAACTGTAATAAATAAATCTATACGAATCTCTAAATTTATTCTTACTTTCTCTCGATGTTTTGATGTCTTTTTAATCATAATTTCTTAAGAAAAAAACACGAATAAAATATCTAAAAATATCGTTAAAACTAAGGCAAAACTATAGAAAAACTAATTATCAAATGTCAACTTGTAATTTTAATTGGATTGCATGGAAGATATTCGACAATTTCTCTTCCTTATTCGTTTTCTAAATGAAATATTAAGTTAGTTAAATTATATGTTAATACATTGCATATTAGAGTAAATACGAGGTGTTAAAATTCCAGTTTACTGCATATTATTTAATTATATTTACTCTTATTAATGCATACGATTATAATAATATAATATGTAAAATATGGCATGTATTTGTACGAATGCACATTATTGCATATGCAATATAAGCCTAATATATATTGCATATTGTAACTTATTTTTTTTTGAAGGTTTCTTCAATTCGTAGTGACTTAACAAACGAAAAATAAATGGAATTAAAAATTTCGACAGTTATTTAAGAGATAAATAATGAATTTAAGACTTTAAATAACTTAATCATTTAATATTTTAATTGCTTTTATACGATCCAAAAAGATCAAAGGGGATAATTAATATCTATGCAAATTTATCGGATAAAAGAATAGAGGAGGGGAGGAAAAAAAAATAAAATGTCAATCTAAAATGACATTTTAATAACGATTTTTTTTCATTTTAATTACCACAATATTCTTAATTTTATTCATTTAAAATCCGATTAAAGTTATTCATAAATTGAACAAATTTCTCTCCTTCCCCCCTTCTTTTTTTTTTTTTTTTTTTATTCGGAAGATGTGTAATTTTATATAAGAGTTAATTAAGAAAATCGTAATTTTCTATGCAGATTCGGTTTGCCATCAATACAATTAGTTGAAACTAATCTTCGTCCATGATAGCTGCCGACGATCTCCCCTCCCTCCTCTATAATCCCCGTCATCCCTTAAAAGTACAAATGGGAGCGTCCGTAATGTATTCTTCGTTTCCTCTTCTCATTGATATTCTTTGTACACGGTAGCCATGATGTAAATAAAGGTACATTTTGCAACAAGGGTTCTACTCGTCTACTATAAGTAGCACCCAGATAAGGGAAATTTGCACAGAATGCAATCAGATTTCGAGCGTTAGAAATCGTTTAAAAAAAAAAACCTTTCTCACGACACGCGAAAGGCATTTAAAAAACTTCCTCCCCCTCCCCTTAAAAGTCATTTAAAAGAGTGGAAAGAAAAAAAAAATTCAAACTTTATATACAAAAATAGATATTTACAGTAAGGAAAGGGGTGAAGAGTAATTTAAATAAAGTATAAATTACTATACACGAATGAAAGAGAAAAATTTATTGGACGAGGAATGAAATTAATGTGTGAGGATGTAAGAAATCGAAAACCGCGCCATTGGTCGAAACCATTGTGGAAAGCGAATACGAAACAGCGGTTTTATGAACAGGTTGTGTTTTGTTTCGTAATAGAGTGGCGTGGCTACGAGAGTCGTCGCAGACAGAGCGACTTGGATACGTGTAACTGAATGGATGTTAGAGTGGGATGTTCTAGGAATATATGACGAATTTTCAAATGATTAAAGACAGTGTGGATTGTGGGAGCGTACGTCTGGCCAGCTCTAGTTGTAAAGCTGGCCCATGGTTGTAACAGTGTCAGAGACAAGTGACAGCTACTATGTGTTACACGGACTTTCGGTTTTTTATTCTTCGTTTACTTCTTAGTCTATCTACATTAACAATTGCTTTAAGTGTTATTTACACCGATCAGTTCGTCGTACGAGTTAACGGAGGTGAAGAAGTTGCTAAAGAGTTAGCCAGGAAGTATGGTTTTACGTATTTAAGCCAGGTAAGTCGTTTTTCTTTTGTGGCTTATTTCCAACATTGTTTGAATTATTCTCGAATAGGTTATACGGAATTTTGGTATTTTTGGGTGAGTGAGTCGTAAAGAAAGAACAACGGGAGTGTACTGTACTTCTCCTTACCCAATTGTAACGATCTGAACGTATTTGTGCAGCTAATGACTTTCGCCACGTGAGATATAAGCTTTACCTGGGGCTAAGGCCAGTTACTTCCAAGAGCAGGATACTATTTTCCATTAACCTTGAGGACTTTTGTGTAAACTTCTCATTAACTTCCTGCCAGGAGAGAATTTCGCAACCATAAAGGGGTTAAGATCCTTACTCGAATAGGTTTAACGTAATGAACTAGTTTTATCCTTCGCAGTTTAACAATAGCGATTTATCATTTTAAGTTAATTAGGGTAACAATAGTTTTTTTCTATTATTTAATAGTAATAAAAAAATCTTCACTAGTAAATAACACACGAAAACTAAAATTCCATTAACTCTATTATTACTATCATCAAGTTTTTGTGTACATACACACACACAAAAAAAAGGGGTGAATATATTGGTATCTGTACAATTTTCTAGTACAGGTGAATCCCTCGAGGCGATACGAATTTAGCTTTTTACTTCTGAAACATTTATTACTGTGAGTCAGAATTTTTTTTTTTATAAATTATTCACAGGTTAATTACAAAATGCATTACTTTAAAAATATTCTCTGTACGAATTCCGTATAAGGATATATATAATATATAAGTAAAGATATAACCTTCAAATATTATCCCGGAAGTTGGGAGCTACTTATCGACATGGACCAGGTGCACTAATTTCCTGAAGAAAATGTTTCTCACTTACGTATAAACATTATATATATATATATATATATAATATTTCTTGTCAGAATGATAAGTTTTTTTTATTTCTTCTTATATTATTTCTATTAATATATAGAGAGAGATATTTTGTAAGAGTACACTACTTCATTTTAGTTTGCTTATATTTTTCTATTGATTGCATTAACTCGAAAGCTTTCAAGCTAATTATGATAATCGCTTTATCTTGCATACTTAGTTAAGATCGATTTGCATCTTAGATGTGGAAAATTCTCTCGAGACTTTTAAATATCAGTGTCATGATGCTCTATCTTATACCTAGATGGCGCCTCTTTTGGTGGCCTCCCGCCACCCCTTCGGTTTACAACAACAAATTTGTCTACTCTTCTGATGTTTTTGACCTTTAACCCACGCGAAATCTCTATATATAAAGTGGTAGAACGGAGTTTACCGTGTCCATTCGTTGGCTAATAACTACATAGATTTATATACAGAAAAGAAGAAGAAAATTTAAACAATACTCCAGTAAAACGTGACTATTGTTTGCGTGTAGCTAGATTTTTATACGAAAGTGAACCTCTTGTTACATTGATTTTTTACTCTTCACTCTCTTAGATTTTAAAAAATAATAAATAAATAAATTAGAAGACTACATCAATACTTTTTTTTATTATTTTGTTATAGTTTTACTCTTAAAATTTTGATAAAGGCTCTATTAATGTGCACGTTAAGATAAGTAAACATTAATTAAATGAAAAGACCTAAAGTACGAGTTAACAAGCGACATTTAAGTATTTAATGATTAGTGTTTTGAAGCACAGATTTATACTTCAATAGGTTAGTAGAAACACACTCGAAATTCTCGTAGAGAAGAAAGAAAATTCTCTTCATTTGCGTGCTATAAAGCAATCTGCCGAGAACAATACCATTACGTACGTAATGTAAATTGCATGGGGGGTTGAGAGGTGGAAAAAGGAAAATTTCGAGGCAAAAATGCAATAAATCAATTTTCCATCACACGAAAGTACTTGATTTATTATCATTTATTATACTTTAAAATTACTTATTCTATAAAATTAAACATTATGATTTCGAAATTCAATTTTGCGATTTTCATAAAGTAACTTCCTAATATTACTTATTGACACAAGCCAAACTTTATGGAGATGCGATGATTTGGCAGATGATAATCGATTGTCGAGGCGAGCAGACCTAATATTAAACACACTTTTTTTTTGTTTTCCCACCCCTTTTTCCATTTTTTCGCTAGCGGATATTGTATTTCGGTACGTTGTTAATCGAAAATTGTTAAAGTCTCTGTACAGATAAATCAATTTCCATGATATTATTAAAGGTTTTGTATCTGTTGCAAGAAGGAAAAAAAAAAAAGAAGAAACAAAATGGATTTTTCTTCTTTCGTTTTATATTCTCGAAAATGGGTGTAGAAAGCATAAAAACAATCAAGTATAGCTTGAATTAGTGCGTGATGCTGGTCATAATAACGTCTTAAATTGCTGGAAGTGCTTGTTCTGACATTTATTGCAAATTACTGCTATGAATGAGCCGTTGTGGCATCAGTAGTGCGTGCAAATGTTGCGACTAAATGTAACTATTTTGAATATCTTTTGGCTATATTTAACACAGATTTATGTCTAGTGTATATTAATGCATAAGTTTATCCAAAATTCGGAAAATATCGGCTAGTTTTTTTTCTTTTTTTGAATATCATTCTCTTAAAAGAGTCTGGTTTATTAAAGTCTGGTTTATTAAAGACCATTTCTCCATCTGTACAATTGATGGAATGTTGGCCAATATAAACCTGCGGTTATTGGCAATCCATCAGTGGTTTGAGAGATCGAAACTACTGACCTACTTTCGGAGCAGCTATTGTCTCCTCCCTTTCCATACGTGACAGCTTCTAGCTCATTGGACTGCAACTTATATACGATTTCATTCTCCAGAGGCTACATATATCTGTATATAACCTTGACCCGACTACGTGTGATTAACGAAAGTTTTGCTAATTACCGATTACGGAAAAATTAATGGTTATAGAGAAGAAAAAAAAAAAAAGAGTTGTTTCCTCTTAAAACTACTTCGTTTACATCAATTATTTTCGAATTAACGGTACCGTTTCTCTTTCTGGCATCGTCGGAAACTTAGTGGGAAAGTAGAGAATTTTACCCCGTGGGATTCAAACTTAATGGAACAGTAAGTCCTTCTAGATATCCCCCATGATGTACCACGCTACAGGAAAACACCATTACCAAGTCGCGGTCTCGGATTTACTAGGATTTGTAGAATACGGTTCAGCGATTTTACTCTTTCTGTAAACCATATTGGATGGAAATAAAATATTTTCTTTTATTATTTTTTTTTTTTATATATTCCTACTTTACATTAGGATCATTGTAATGGACATAGAAACGACTTCTCTCCCTGCTTTTTTTGTTTCTAAAAACGTCCTGTTGTGTAAAGAATCTACGAAGATAGCATTTTAGACCGAATGACAACTATTTTTCGTGTAAAATAATTACACTCCGAATTAAAAAGGAAATCTTATTTTTGACTTCAGAGTGTAGAGAACAGTTTGCCAGTCTTTTTTAAACTGGATCACCCCGCTTTCTATCTATAGATTTTGTTCTTTTACCGAAGGTTATCTCAAGGATATTTAATTTCATGTTTTAAATATGAATGAATATAAGAGAGATTTCTCATACTTTTGATGAAATTATTTTAAAAAATAGTTTTTTTTTTATATATATATATATAGCCTAATAATTTACTTCGAAAATAGCGTAATTGCCTTAACAAACGTAATAGAAAGTCTATAAATTTATTTGTTTTTTTTTTTTTAAATATTCAAGAGATGTAATTCTAGATTTTATTCTCATAAATTCATCTCTAGATTCTTGTCTTTTTTAAGTTCTATTATCAAATTTTTTGTTTTCTTATAAAAAAAATAAGCCTAGAAAATAATTTTCTCGTGTGATCATCGTATGAAGTATAAAAAAGAAAATATCTTGTTGCTGTTTGTGAAAGAAAAAAAAAAAATATTTTGTTGAAAATAAGTTTGAGTGTATTATTGAAGCACATCGAATTTTCAAAATTATACTTTTTTTTTTTATATATTTTTCGCTTGTGATTTTTTGCAGATTC
>NW_019384435.1:476590-477558 GCF_000671375.1 Centruroides sculpturatus
GGCTGTGAACGGCTCACGTATTTGTAAAATCTAAGTGACTCGTACAACATGGAATTCATATAAAACGGAATAATCAACAGTGTTATAGGGGGGTGGACTGGTATTGGAAATAGTTATTTCCATTTATTTATTTATTTTTAAATGTTTTTCTCTCTATTTTTCAACAGAGAATTTACTGATAAATTGCATTTTTTTTTAACTGTATTTTCTTCCTTTTCCATTGATGTAAAGTTTTTATTTATTTTTTAATTTATGGACTGTAGGAAACGATATTTAATATTCCAATTTTAATAATTTAAAATAAAAATATAATAAATTTACATTAATTAGCATAAACTCTACCAGAAAGTACAAAATTTAGCATGTATAACATGTAAATACGTCTTTAAACTTATACGTAACAAGCAAAATCATATATATTTTTTTTTATTATTTCATATATTAAATACTTTATTCCATTACTTTTTAAAACTTGTAGTGAAGCAAGAATATATTTTCTTTAAAATGCGTATAAAGGCTTTTAAATTTTACTTATTTCTAGTATTTAATATTATCTTAATCGGATTAGTCTGTTAAATTTTGTACAGCTTAGATGAATGGATAATGGTTTTGTTTCGGAAATTGTTTAAGTAAACATCAATGTCGAAAATTGTTTAAATAATATATTCAACGACTCGAACCGAATACCTGTGCCATAAAATCCACCAGTTTGTTACCAAACATAGCTTAAATAAATAAGATTAAATGGATATTGGATTGTATCCGTTCTAGTTTTCAGATACGAGTTTAACATTTATACTTTATATGTGACTAATCAATGTGTTTAGAATTATATAAACTAAGCAGATTTATATGGTGATTTTTTTTAATCAATTTATACATATATTTTGCAAGATTTTAAAACGTGATTGTAGTAATAAAAATTATATAATTGTTAATAATAACATAAATGTTCCGTTCACATATTT